>NC_084605.1:26659821-26902321 GCF_033807715.1 Cololabis saira | reverse complement strand
AAAACTTAGAGTAAAAAAGTAGAAATAGCCACCAGCACTCTTTTGGTGACATTTTAGGCCAGTTCTTGGTGAGGAAAGTAACCAGGAGAGGCTCTGGTTGTCCTCGACACAACTTTAGAAAACTTTGAGCTGCAGTAAGAACCAGCAGTCTACTTTATATTTTCCAAACCACTATTCAAAGGAAAATGACTTTCTCTCCTTGATCAGAGGAGGCATTGGCTCCAAGGATCTTCACACTGACTTAGGAGGGATGGTGGCGGCAGCATCATGGTATGGGCTTCACACCTCACCTGAAGTAAACCCTCACTGACTTATTTCTCTGCAAATGTTTACACAAACTGTGTCCCCTGTCACCTGATCAGTGGCAGAGCCACAGCGGGACAAAGTGTCATCATCACCCTACCAGCTGATTCTCCAGTGTTGATCCAATCCGGGTTGACGATGCTGGCGATGGCGAAGATATCTGCAGCGAGGAAGAGGCATCCTGATATCACAGTGAGTTTATCCATGTCGGAGGAGACACAGCTTTGGGATCACTGTCTCGCCTTTTAATACGAGGGAGACAGGACATTTAGGAATCCCTTAAAGCTGCACATCAGTCCATCATACCGGCCGGCGATGCAGAACTTGGAGTGATGGTTGTGAGCTCGGGCTGATCCGCCGTTTCCCCGCACATCATGTCAGTTTGAAGGCGGTGTTAAGCTGTTCCCCAGCCCCGGAGGAGAGGCTCGCTGCTCGGGCTCATGGGTCACTCAGCCCCGGATGCTCCACAACATCCCGGCGTGATTCAAGGGAATAGAAGAAATCCCACCGGAAATTGAGTTTGTGTGCTATAGTCGCCGGTTAATTATCCATTAGTGAGCACGGACTCGTGCAATGCAGTAGACTTCCTAACATCCTAAGTTTGCATGAATCCTTCATCCAGCCGTCTCTCCATAAGGAAGCGTTTTCTTTCGCCCGGACGAGCGCAGACGGGAAACACCGCCCCTACTTGCATAAAAGCGCTTTTCTACCGCTTAAAATCTCTATATCCTTAAGGTCAATCCTCTTTTTTTTTATATCCAGCTGAATTTTACAGTAGTCTCTGTAAAATTATGCCAGACTCGTATGAGAAACTAAAATATAGTCAGCTTTTGTCTCCATGCCTGGTTAATCGTGAACTCTCGCGAGAAGACAACGAGAACAGGCTCGTCCACACCTTTTGAATTAATATAGTTTTATACAGAAGGTGCTTTAGTCGCACACAGTGATCACACATATTAATGTGAAGTTTAAGATTACAACGTTGTGAACGGTTTTGTTTTTTTTGTCCCTTATCACATTGGGTTAAAAGTACACATAAATAGCATGCGAATCATGCTGCAACTACATTTTATTATCCAAGAAACAAAGCAGGTGAAACTCTATTAAGGTTTATAGACTTTATTCCTTATTTTACATCAGCTATACAGTTAATGTGGACAGGTAAGAGAAGCACAGTACTGTGATGCATATGAACAGCATCACCTCAATATTTACTTTTACGACACCAATAAATACCAAATGAGTGGTGTTGTGAATTTATTTTTGGAAAAGCAGCATTGCAAAAAACAGTGACCTCTATTTTGAAAAAATATGGAGGAAAAAGATAGCTGCTTTGCCGCAAATCAAGGAAAACTGTGAGGTGATGAAGAGGACTTTAGATCTCATCCACGAAGGGGGTTTTTACGAGGTTGCCGCAAGATGTCATCGTCTTCTTCCCAGTCACGAATTTCTTGGCAGCCTGAAAGTGACAAGAACTAAGTAAATACCAACATATATCACAAACCACACAAAATGTGTCCAAATAAGTCTTTGCTTGAATGCTTTGAGCAATGAGCAAGCAATTTTCAGTTAAACGTGACATCAAGTCCAAGTCAGTGTCCTAACATTAACTTTAATGCTGATATTTCTTACACTAGCAACGTCATTCAAGGACACGTTGTCAATGTTTTTGGAGATTTCCTCAGGTGAGTGGTATGATCCACTGGTCAAAGCCTGAGTGCCCATGGCGTCCAGCAAACCCTCTGTAGTTTCCAGGGACATCAGGAAGTGACTCTTTAGCTGGTTCCTACAAGAGTAGAAAAGCTAATTATGAGGCACAAACTTCATTAGGAAAACATTCAAATGGATCGATTTTTCTGTTCTCGGACGGGGGGGGAATAAATAAAATAAAAATGGAACAACATAATGTAGATAACGTTTTTTAAAATAGCATAACATCACAGTTAATCAAATAAAGTGGCTCTAAGACTTCCACTTAGATTATTCTTATCTCTATTTGCAGCCCAAGTATCATGTTAATGCAAATCTCAGAGTTCCCCCCAAGTCTTTACAGTGGTCCTTTTAATATCAGTTTCTTTATAAACCCCCAAAAACCTTATACTGGTCAGCCATTTAATACATAACATTTAATTTCTTGAATTTTGATCAGTATGTGCCTCTTACTTGGCTCGAGTGAGTTCAGCAGCTGTGACTCCACCATCAGCAACAGCTTTCACCTGGGCAACAGCGGCCTTTATCACCTAAAAACGACAGAAGTGAACAGTGTTAAGACGTAACATAACAATAGATAGGTTTTTACCATCTTAAGAACATAGCCAGAGTCCGCCCATTTCTCTCTCAGGCTAGTACGGAGGTGGTAATGCTTTTATCTCATGTCGTTTAGATTGTTGTAACGCCCTGCTCTCTGGTCTTCCCAACAGAATTCAGCCGCACAGGTGCTGACGAGGACCAGAGGGCGGGAGCACATTACACCTGTTTTAAAATCGCTGCATTGGCTCCCCGTGCGCTTCAGGATCGATTTTAAGGTTCTTTTACTAGTTTTTAAGTGTCTTAATGGTCTTGGGCCGTCTTATGTGTCTGCACTACTTTTACCCTATCGACCCTCGCGGACCCTGAGGTCCTCCGGTGCCTTTTAACGATACCAAAAGTTAGAACCAGGACACACGGGGAGGCGGCATTCAGTTATTATGGTCCCCGATTGTGGAACAGCCTCCCGGAGAAGCTCAGGGCCGCAGAGACTGTTGATGTTTTTAAAAAGAGGCTCAATACCCATTTCTTTAATCAGGCTTTTAACTGACTCATTTAACTTTTACATTTGTTATGCTCACCCCTATTTTTATTGGATGTTACTACTCTGTTTTATATTAATCTTTAGTTTATCCTGTTTTATCATATTTTATTTTCATTGTTTTATCTCAATGTTATATTTAAATGTTTTAGTCGTTATTTATGGTCTATTTTATACATTCTACTGTCTTATTCTTTTAGTTTTTAATGTCTCGCTTTCTAGACATACTTTTAGGATTATGTTTTTAGGTTACGTTATACTTTTTTAACTCTTTTAGTACCGGTATATTTTATCCTGCTTTCTTGTAGCTTTTATCTCCAGTGTTTCCTCATGGGGAGCCTCCATGCTGGGAGTGACTCTGGCCTGCAGGGGGTCGTCCTGGGGGTCGTCCTGGTTCTGGCCTGGATGGTTGTGGAGCTCTGCACCACGGCTTCACCGCTGTGGTGTGGACTCCTCTATCCGTCCGGGCCGGGATGATCTCTGTGGAGGAAACCCTTGTAGCTGCGGGCTATGAGACCTCCTGGCGTGGACGGCTCCCTGTTACCGTTTCCTCACCTGGATCCTCGGTGCTCAGCCATGTCTACACCGTGTGTCTGCATGTGTGTCTAACTTGGGTGAATTGTGGTGTGCTTGTGTCTGTCTGTGTGTGTGCGGGGAGGGGGCCAGGGCATTAATAGATTTTATGTTTATTTGTTTTATGTAAAGCCCTTTGTGTTGCATTTTATGTATGAAAGGTGCTTTATAAATAAAGTTTGATTTGATTTGAGTGGTCACCACTAACACATTTTACCATTCCCAGTCCTATTATTTATATATATATATATATATATATATATATATATAAATAAATAAATAAACAGTGGATACAGACTGGTCACTGTGTTGTATCTGTCATGACTATGTCATACTCACATCACCAGCTGCTGCAGCCTGGGAAATGGTATAAACTCCAAACAGACCAGAGTCTGAGTAGCTTGCATTGAAAGCACTGACCTGTTAAATTAAAAACCAAAGGAGAAAAAAAGTCTTTCATGTGATTGATAGCTACATTTAAGGGTTGTCATAGTTGATACTTTTGAAAATAGCCTCATTATATCCCAAACTGACAGCCACTCACATCAAAGGGGTCAGCAGTTGCCTTGGCAACACCCTGGATCAGTTTGCTGGAGACACCAGATCCCCTCTTGACGTGAGGACCAGCTCCCAGCAAATGCTGCAGCACGCTGAACACCAGAGCCTCGCTGGAGCCTGCTGCGGCTGACTGGCTGACCACGGCTGAATGGACCAGACTGCTGGTGCTTAGCAGACGTTTTTCACCTGAGATGAGATGATGAGATAGAGAAAATTCAGAATTAAAACTGGAGGTGATGAAAATGCAGAGAAGTGAGGATGCTCAAACAAACAAATTGTAATGTATAGTCCACATGCATTCTCACCTCCACGATACTGAGCCTTAGGCGCTGTGGTTCCAGCTCCACTGCGAATGTTGAGGAATTGCTCCCCCACTTGCTTCAGCACAGCGTGTTCAACACCTGGAGGAAAGGTGAGCATCATGATCACAACTGACCCTTAGGTCATTGAGCATAAATGTGGGCATGTTGCTCTGGTGTCCAAATCTTTGAGGTTACTACTATGTTTAAATATGTTATTCCTTCTTACCAAGTCCAACAAGTGCCATTCTTGCACTTGTGAAATTGTTCTGGACAAACTGGTGCAGCTGAGGAGAAATAAATGCATATAGAAATCATTTTAAAATGTGTTCAAAAGAGGAATAAAAAAAAACAAAACCTTCAGACTTAAACAATTAGCACTTAAAAATACTCACATGTTCAGACTGGATGTTCCCAACCATATGGTCCGGACAGTACAGGGAGTTACCGAGAGCGTTTTTGTAGGCTGCTTCATGAAGACCCTCAATCACACCTGGAAAGAGAAAATAATCTTAAATGAACCACACCACAGTTATGATCAGATGAATGTTCATTCTCACATATAAATTCATCTTATCTGCATGTAGTGCACAACCCTGAAACCTGCTAATTAATTAATAATACCATTTGTTGTAAATTCACTTTAAAAAACAGAAAATATATAAAAAAATTAAATTAAGTGTCCGCAGATAGAACAACACATTTCCTTATTAATCTTTCTGATAAGCCTAGCCAAAGAATGAAACTCAGTTTTAACCAGTAGAATAGTTCACAGTGCTTTAATTAAATTGAATGTATTATTTTTTTTCTCCAAGACTTGGTGCCACATGCTGAGAAAATAATTTGTCTGAATTTATTCTCATACATGCCTGTAGGAGAGTGATAAATTATCGATAACTAAATTAAAGGCCCACCTATCTGGGGATTTTGTGCACCCTGTGTCTTATCCAGCAGGACTCTCTGCGTCAGGTCCGACACCTCCCATGCACGGAACTCTGGTGCTGTTGTCACGTTGATCAAAAACTCCATCACTGTATCACTGCAGGTCAATATTGGGAGACACCGGAGATGTGGTGATGAGACTCTGCTAGCATTATCACAAACCTGCAACATCTTTTTCTTCAAAACAATGTCCATGTTACGACAGATTAACGTTTCACCAAAATAGTAGTTGACATTAATTTAGAAAAGTCATAATTCTGTGCCTGAATGTTGATATTTTCAACATGTCTATTCCTATCACTACAAACATGAGCCATTTCAAACCACAAGCTAATTTAATACTCTCGGACAGCACACTCACATGTCATCTCTCAAGCAGTCGACGGTGTAAATCATATTTTCTCTGGATGAAGAAACGCTGCACAGAAACAGGGATATGCACAGATTAACTAGAGTTATGACACCCTCATTGCTAGGTAAAACTTTTTTTTTTTTTCCTTCTTCAAATTACTGACCTCAGACTGCCTCCCACTGCTTCTATACCACGACATATCTTGAACGCAGATGCTCCTTTAGTTGTCTGTAAAAGGAAAAATGCAAGTAAACACCACACCAAGTTGCAGCTTTATTCACTATTGTGATTCAGCAGCACAGAATGTGGTTATTCCTTATTCAGTAAGCACAATACTGACAACCGAGAGGAAAACACGCCATGTTGAAATTTCATACCAGATTGGAGGCCAGCCGGAGGAGGTGGGTGACCCCCATGTTATCAGGAGTTTCATAACGACAGCCAGCCTTTACGAACACACCAATCTTGGAGGCTGGAGAATAATTCTCCAGTGAAGCGATCACCAATCCACTGGGCGCTTTAGTTACCTGGACAGATGGACAGATGTAGAGCATTTAGTTTACTACTTTAGTTTCATCATTTCCATGAAGTAAGGGCAGATGGTTAACGGCAAGACTTAGCTCATAGTTGAGAGGCTCATCATCAAAGATACTTTGGACATTTTGTTTGAAAATGTACCAAATTAGGCATAGCAAGAAGAGAGAAAAGCTTAAAACTGGAGTAACAAATTATATATTAATGCTCAGAAAGCCCCCCCACCCAAATAAATCACTGTCATTTTTGACACTCCCCAACCTACATGCACATCCTGATAGCTGTGGGCAGCCCCAGGAGAGAACTTGAGGCCAGCCAAGGGCTGGGTAAGGGACTGGCCTTGCCTGGCAGCGGCATAGAACCGTCTCTGTGGAGAAGAAAAATAAGTCAGCAACCACTGACCTGCACATCCTGTGGGTGAAACCCTGTGACCTCCACCTTACGGGCAGCCTGGGCTGCGTAAAGCCTTTTCTGGAAAAAACAAAGGACACGGGAAGGCAGGACATCGTAACTAATGCGTTGGTGGGTTGTTAGCTGATGCTGGGGCAGTGCGAGAAATGGGTGCACAGTAGGGCTGGGCGATATATCGATATATTTTCAAACGCGATATGGTACGAGACAATATTGTTTATATCGATTTTTTTTTTTTAAAGTTTTTTTTTTAATGATTTTGATATAGCTTATTTTGTGACAAATTGACTTGAATGTTTTATTAGAGATTTGCACAAATGTTTTGTCATTTGCACAACTGTCAACCTCAGTGGAAAAGTCTGCCTGTTACTGTCTACATTGTATTAATTGCACAGTGTATTTTAATTTCATTTTCATGCAGGAAAGGGATATTTGTTTTATTTTATTCAAGACGCATTTTTAGTCTATATATGCAGGCAGTTTATTTTTATTTCATTTGTTTTATACATTTTGATATTGTGCAGACCTCTGTTAATAAAGGAACCTGTGTGACATTTGGCATGTGGCTTTGTATTGAAACTGACTGTTATTTTAAGGGTTTGCCTCAGAAAAAAAAAAGCTAACAGAGATGCTATGCTATAATGCTTTGGGGGAAACCCCAATTATGGCACAGAAAAAATATCGATATATATCGAGTATCGCCATTTTGCTAGAAAATATCGAGATATGACTTTTGGTCCATATCGCCCAGCCCTAGTGCAAAGTCTCCTTAATGCAGAGAAGAAAGAATGGTTTAGCTATCAGTAACCCCTCAAATGAAATGCATGTTCAATGTTTCACTTTTCTGGTGCTATTTAATCTTATAAATTAGTTTCAAGTTCCTTTTATATGAAACCTGTCATCACTTAGTGATCATATTCTCAGGAAATTACATCACACACTATTTTGTGAATAGAAAAAAAAATCCATATTATTGCTCTGACCAATATGACACGCAGAAGAAATTCTGGAAACTACACCTGTTTTGATCACAAATCAAACCATCCGAACAGAGGACATGTGGCTCGGTTGTCCTGGTCTCCCCTGTTTATCCTGAAATGTAAGTCGCTTTTAAATACAGACGAGAGCAAAGATCCTTCTTCAGCCAAGATGGCTTATATCAGAGTATGCTGTGAAAAATGATGGCAATACACTTTCATGTTGTATGTGTAATAAGCATGCACTCTGAAATAACAATGTGATTCAGACATGAATCATCCATTTCTACACCACCAGTATATCTGCCTCAAATTGAAGTAAGTATATACATGTAGACATCATTATCAACTTAAAACTATATAGATGGACCAATATATTATTTTTAGAGTAACAGTCAAGTAACTGCAAATTTCTCATTTACATCAAATTTGTTGGCATTAAATCCACATTATCATCAAAATTCAACTTATTTCTGATAGGAAGTCTTTAAAGTGTTCACAGACATGTTATATTAAAATATATGAACAAATGGGAGATTTGCTCATTATATCAAATTCAATAGCAGCTTCCAACATTAATTAGTGTTGTTTTTTTGTTTTTTTTACAAAACAGAGAGAAATCAGAAATCTTTTTGTTTGGTTTCATAATATTGATTCATGCTTAGATTTTACAAATATTCAAATCAACCAAACTTTATTTGAAAAGTGGGAGGACACAAGTCTCAGCTGTGACAGACACGACTGCTAATTGTGACTTGTGACAGAGGTTAATTACTTGGAGGGCTCTAATTTAAGCGAATGTGGTTTAAGAGGGGTTTAATTAAGACTATGACGAGGTGACATATGTGTAGTTAATGATGTAACGCTGTCAAGCGGTTCAGTGCAGGTTTAATAGTGATAACGAGCTTTAGCTGACCGCTTCTTCGTCCCTCCCGATGCGACCATTTTTTGTTGTGTTTTCATGCTGTCCGATAACAACAACGAAGAGTGAAACTAGTTTGTGTGTGTCTACAGATGACATGTCACACAAACATTGTTTTTGTGTGTTTTTTCTCACCGATAGCTGGCTGATTCCCCGGATCCCCTTCATCTCCCCTCTCTCCTTCAGGACGATGCGCCAATATGGCTGCCGTTCAAAGTGCCCTACCCAGCATGCACCGCGCGTTCTTCACCGCGAGTGAGTGACGAATGCAAACACGTGCCGGCCCTGTTCTGACAAAATAAAATAAAAATAAACCACTGTGAAATAATAATAATAATAATAATAATAATAATAATAATAATAATAATAATAATAATAATAATAATAATAATGATGATGATGATGATGATGATGATGATGATGATGATAATAATAATAATAACCACAATCATATGCTGTAACAATGCACCTTTCAATAACCATGACTACCTCATACTGCTGCATCATTCACTTTTAAATTGTATATATGTTAATAAGAGCCATTTGTCTATTATTGTTAAAAATAGGGCAGCATGGTGGCTTAGTGGTTATAGTCCATGGGCCAGACCAGATATCAGTACCATTCAAGGTGACCAAACTTGCTTATAATTTTTGAACATATCCATGTCTGTAGATGATATTTTGGTATGATAACCCTTCCTGAGTGGCAGCTGTATCATAGTTATCAGCTCATGAAGTTCAGAAAATTACATTTTAGATGCTGCTGCATATCCTGGTTTAGACTCATGTACAGGATATCTGTCAATGCTTCACAATATTGTCTTTGGTATCATTTTAAGCATTCATTCAAGCTAAGATGAGAATCTTTCTGACCAACATAGAGATCACTGCAGCTCTTTAAACTATAAACAACACACATTTTTACACAATTTTCGCCTAAATGATATAGTATATTTTATCCCTGTGTCATCTAGGAACAACAGAGACACAAAATACAAAAACTGGAATACTCATAGGAGCATAAGGATTCAGGAAATGTATCACATCTTAGCTTGAATGAAAGCTTCAAAGGTCCCCTTTAAAATGATACCAAAGACAATATTGTGAAACATTGACAGATATCCTGTACATGAGTCTAAACCAGGATATGCAGCAGCATCTAAAATGTAATTTTCTGAACTTCATGAGCTGATAACTATGATACAGCTGCCACTCAGGAAGGGTTATCATACCAAAATATCATCTATAGACGTGGATATTTTCAAAAATTATAAGCAAGTTTGGTCACCTTGAGTGGTACTGACGAGTGAAATTTTGGGCTCTGGCCCATGGACTATTAGCACTATTGGCTCACAGCAGCAAGGTTCCTGGTTTGACTCCATGGCTCCCAGGGGTCTTTCTGTGTGGATTTTGCATGTTCTCCCCGTGCTTGCGTGGGTTCCCTCCAAGTACTCCGGCTTCCTCCCACAGTCCAAAAACATGCATACTAGGTTAATTGGTGATTCTACAGTGAATTGCCCGTAGGTGTGAGTATTACTGGTTGTTTGTATATACAGGACTGTCTCAGAAAATTAGAATATTGTGATAAAGTCATTTTAACATTTTCTGTAATGCAAAAATGTCATACATTCTGGATTCATTACAAATCAACTGAAATATTGCAAGCCTTTTATTATTTTAATATTGCTGATCATGGTTTACAGCTTAAGAAAACTCAAATATCCTATCTCAAAAAAATTGAATATTCTGGGAATCTTAATCTTAAACTGTAAGCCATAATCAGCAATATTAAAATAATAAAAGGCTTGCAATATTTCAGTTGATTTGTAATGAATCCAGAATGTATGACATTTTTGTTTTTTTTAATTGAATTACAGAAAATAAAGAACTTTATCACAATATTTATCACAATTTTCTGAGACAGTCCTGTATGTGGCCCTGCGATAGACTGGCAACCTGTCCTGGATGAACCCCTGCCTATCGCCTGTGATGAGCTGGGATAGGCTCCAGCAGACCCCTGTGACCCTGCAAAAGGATAAAGCGGGTATAGACAATGGATGGCTGGATGAAAATAAAGTGTATTTCTTTAGTAGGTGTGAGTATGTCTGGGGCCTGTACTACGAAGCAAGTTCAACATATCCAGAATATCTTTTCCTTATCCAGATTCACTAAGCGGGACAATTGCAATCACGCTAAGCGGTCACACGACGGTGGTTATCAACTCGGTATATCAACCCAGGTTTCTCCAATCTGGATATGAGCGCGTGCACATAAAAGGGGCAGTGTTTTCAGCGCATGACCAATCGCAAGCATGGAGAAGTCCGCTGTCAGAGCCGCTTATTTCAGTAGCGAAGAGCAAACAATAATTTTACGGAAATATGATGAGTATAGGCATATAATACAGGCAAAAAGCAACACAGTTGCAGCTGCAAAATGCAGGAAAGACAGCTGGCAAAAGATCGCTGACTGTATAAATGCGTAAATTCATAGGGATATAAACATATATTTGAATATTCTGGGAATCTTAATCTTAAACTGTAAACCATGATCAGCAATATTAAAATAATAAAAGGCTTGCAATATTTCAGTTGATTTGTAATGAATCCAGAATGTATGACATTTTTTTTGTTTTTGTGTTTGCATTACAGAAAATCACAATATTCTAATTTTCTGAGACAGTCTGTATATATTGGTTCTATAACTATTGTTGTTGACCGATAACTTGTGCTGATGCTGTACCAAAGAATTGGGTTTTTTTATTTATTTTATTTAATTTTTTATTTTTTCAGGAGGGGGGTATTTAGTATTTTAGTGACTTCTCAGAATTTTCGAGGGACGAAATTGAAAATCCCTTTTTTGCTATCCCCTTACAAATGCATCTTCTTTTTCATTTCTTCTTGATTTATTTATTTAATTGGTATTAGTTTTGGATTGACTGTACATCGGATTTTGGGTGATGATTTGTTTTATTTATTCATTGATTGATTTATTTTTTATTTTCTCCTCCACCTCTTTTTTCTTTTTTTCCTTTTTTTTTGGATCGTTCATACAGGTACTCATCAGGGAAAGCAAAGGGGTTTTGGTGGTCCCTGAATACGCGTTCTCTTCGGAGGGATCCTCTCACGATCCGCGCACCGGGCTCCACTGGATTCTCTTCGAAAGGGCATGCCATTTTCCAAGAGAGCTGATTGGTCAGTGGGCGGTGCTTTTATACCCGGCGATCTGTATCTCGAACATAACCTGCTCCGGAGCAGGTTAGCGGTTCAGCATAAGTTACCATGGCGATGTGCCCCGCTAAGAAGTGAACCACCGTCGTAGTCCTGAAAACCCAGGGTTAAACCTGAAGTTACCTCGCTAACCCCAAATCCCGCTTCGTAGTACAGGCCCCTGGTTGTCTGTTTACAGTATCTTCCACCTAGACAATTAAGACCCTTACACATTTTATTTTGGATTTTCGATTTAGACGTTGGAAAAATGATCGTCTCTATGTCACACGGTGACATAATGTCACCCTCAATCTGTTGCCTCGGGTCTTCTGATTTCTTTTAAAATGTTGATATTTACTCATACGACTTGTGTTTCATGAATACTGTATATGATTGCTGAAAACTGTAGTGAAAATAACAAAACCGAGCAAACACACACATATGTGGCCCTGCGATGGACTGGCGACCTGTCCAGGGTGAACACCTGCCTCTCGCCTGAAATTAGCTGGGATGGGCTGAGCCCAAACACATGTATATACATACATATGTACACAATTTAATTACAAATCTGTCAGGCCATTCTGCTCATGACCGCTAGATGGCGATAAGCGTTTCCTGTGGGTTTTTTTTGTCCCCCAGTGCGCATGTGCAGAGCCACAACCATACACGTGCGGGAAACGTTTGGATTGGCAGCATCAAGAAGGGCTAACGCAGTCAACAGCGCTACAAAGTACAGCGAGAAAGAAATCATATTGTCTTTTGTTGCCGTTTTACAGCCAAGTCAAAGGCAAAAAGTCCTCCGTGAAGCATTTCGCCGAGAGGGCCGGAATACGAGAAAATAAGTCACAATGGTAAGTGTTGTGCTGCTAACAGATCAGCTAACATGTGGCAAGCGTGAGAGAAATAGAGCGCGGCAACCTTAACATTAAGATAATCTGCTTTTATATATTTGGTACTTGGCTTATAATGCATTCTTGTTTGTATTACAGACTGAACCAGCAGTGAACCCAAAGGCCTACCCGCTGGCCGACGCCACGCTGACCAAAACCATCCTGGACCTGGTGCAGCAAGCGTCCAACTACAAGCAGCTGAGGAAGGGGGCCAATGAGGGTGAGGACATGCAATGTATCATAATCTGTGCACTGATTTACAAACTGGTAGTCAAAGCATATATTTGGGATGTTGTATGTTAACAGTTGCTGTTATAAGTGACGTCATTCATGGTATCAAAGGCTTTATTTCATTTTACATGATCAAAGTGTACCTGTATTTTGGAGGTGCGTGTGTGTATATAACCAGAGAAAAAGGTATAAAATGTTTATGGTCTTTCATATTAAGTCTTTTGTGTACTAATAATACTCTACTTTTCCCTCAGCTACAAAAACCCTGAACAGAGGCATCGCTGAGTTTATTGTGATGGCTGCAGATGCTGAACCACTGGAGATCATCCTGCACTTGCCCCTGCTCTGTGAAGACAAAAATGTCCCCTATGTGTTCGTTCGCTCCAAGCAGGCTCTGGGTCGGGCCTGTGGGGTGTCGCGCCCGGTCATTGCTACCTCAGTCACGATAAAGGAGGGCTCTCAGCTCAAGCCACAAATTCAGTCTGTTCAGACAGCCATTGAGAGACTGCTGGTATGATTTTTGTTACACTTTTGTAACAAAATCTTTAAAGGATGGATGGATCCCTGATTTGAGTATTTTATGTTTTAGAATGCTATCAGTAACAAATTTACTTTTCTTCCCCTCTGGATACTGTTTTCTCTTGGTATACTTTTTACAGAGCCATCCCCTGTTAATAAACATGTTTTTTTAATTAAAGTCTTGTTTTTTGTTATTTTGTTTTTAACAAACTTCACACAATGAAATTATTTTATAAAGACATTTGTAATAAATGTGGATGTGTTATCACGACTACTTTAACCATCATAGCTTTGGGTTCACCCTGGAGATGATGGCACGGTGTGCTTTGTTCTAACAATAGCTGCAATAGAAAACTGTTACCACCAGTCATTCTTAATTTGTTTAATCTCATCTGTGGTGAACAAGTAACAAGGATTTTGTAACAGACCAAATATAATAAACCTTTTTCATTTGAAACTGATGGAACTGAGACCAAATATTTGGTGAAAATGTGATTGACCCTCTTTTACATTAAAATACAGAATGCATTCCTATACCATTTAAAGGAAAATGATTAATTTGATATTCAGAAAAAGACAAGGACACCAGCAAAATGTAAATTAATACTCTCCTTAAAGAGTGGCATTTGCACATTTAAAAAAGGATTCAAGACAAGTGTGTTACTGCAATATTGAAGAGTAGAACATCTCTTGCAACACATGCTGCATTTAATGACAACTGGGAACTCAATTTTCATGTGCAAAAGATGTCTAAAATGTCTCCTGCTGCCTGACCAAAAACCTAAAAATCAGTCTCAACTTTTTGAAGTCTGAAGGCAGAGAAAACTCAACATGCTATATTTGGGAATAAACTTAATTTCTAAGCATTGCCACCGGTTTTTATCGTATAGTTTGCTTTCTGAATGTGGAACATTACCATCAGTTTTCTTCTCTACACGTTTGTTCTCGCTTAGGAATGTACCATTTGGTGTGAGATTTCCTCATTCATTTGGGAAGCTCATAAAATCCAGATAGCTGCCGTGAAATGTTTCTGATTTCAGAGTGAAAATCAAAATTACTCTGGTTAATCTTATTAAATATTTTTGGCAATTTTATATTTATGGTAACAGATTTTTCTTTCAATATCCTAACAAAAACACGTTTTATGTTTAACTTCATTGATTCAAATCGTTTGTAAAGGTTTAAAATACTCAATGCTGAAAAAGGTTATCTGATAAATTGTATGCAACATAACCTGGCATTCAATATGAATGTATTATTTCTCATGCAGAAACCAAAATAACTGGTTAAATTGTAGTCTCTATAACGCGTCGTTTATTATATAATAGCTTTAAGGCAATATCGATTGTATGCCAACAAACAAATATGGCAATATAAAGGACACAATTTGATCCAGTTTCACAAGCTGATTTATTTAAACCCGTGATTTAAACTGAGGAAGACGGTCAATGGTTGCGTGAAGCACTCAAGAATAATCCGTTTTTTACGGTGTCAGAGCTTTCTTACAGGATTCCTGACGAGTCGAGTTAAGTTTACTAAGTTCAGAATAGTTGTATTTTGTTAAAAAAAAGTATTGTTTCCCATCTAAAACTACTAAAACTTAGCAGTTTTCAAATATATTTTGTACTTTACACGCAGTGTTGGTTTAAAGTTAACATATCCGAGGCTCCAAAGGCAACAGTAGAGATCCCACTGCTGCGGCTCTTGAACGCACCTCAGTGAGGGGCAAAGCTTGGACTGTGGACTCATTCTTTGTGCTAGAACTCGTCAGACCCTGTGAAGCAGAAGCCATGGCTGAGCCTCCTGTTATCATATGGGAGAGTGAAGTGAAGAACCTGTTGCATTACAGAGACCTGATCCCCCGTCTGGAGGACGCTCTGGGGAAGTTCTCCAGGCGGGACAGTGCTGAGGTCATCCAGCCTGTTCGCACCGCCGTCCCTCTGCAGAAACACAACGGGTAGGCCTGCAGTCTGCTCCAAAAAGCAGTTTGTCAGACAATAAACAGGCTGCTCCTGCAGGGGCGTCAATTGGGTATGGCAAGGTATGGCAGCCGCCACACCTTTGCTTCAAGGGTTAAATGTAAATGTTTGTTTTTTTAAATACATTTATGGGATAACTACAAATGCAAACAAGAACAACATGATCGATTTCACTAGTTATTATACACTGCAAAAACTCAAAATCTTAACAAGAATATTTGTCTTTTTTCTAGTTAAAATGTCTCATTTTTAGTCTCATTTTTATTTTTAATCTCATTACATTTAAGACAAGACTCAAAAACAACCATTTTCACCTGATTCAAGTAGATTTTCACTTAAAATAAGTAGAAAAATCTGCCAATGGAACAAGATTGTTTTGCTTGTAATGAGAAGATAAATCTTGTCCCACTGGCAGATTTTTCTACTTATTTCAAGTGAAAATGTACTTGAAACAGGTGAAAATGGTCAAATAACAAGTTATTTTTCTGGTAATGACTCTTGTTTTAAGTGTAATGAGATTTTTTGACTAAAAATGAGACATTTTAACTAGAAATAAGACAAATATTCCTGGTAAGATGTTGAGTTTTTGCAGTGAGCGAGACTGCATTTGAAAAAGTTCCAATTTTCTTGACCACACAGATAAGCTCCATAGCAGACTTCTGTGATGAGTATTTGCTGGTGTTGATTGATACTCTAGTTAAGTTCTGTGACTCGTAACCTTGCCATACCTTAGCTTCGACTGAATTGACGCCACTGTGCTCCTGCATGACAATTGTTAACTTTTCAGATTCATGGGGCTGATGCCAACATACATGGAGAATGATGGGGTCCTGACAACTAAGTTTGTTTGTTTCTACAAGAGGGAGGGTGGCTCCTCTCTGCCAGCTGTTCAAGCCACTGTGGTGCTGCTGGATCCAGAGTATGGAAATGTCAAGGCTGTGAGTAAAGTTGATGCATGCACTAATGAATCCGGGTTTAGTGAAATATGCAGGTTCCTCAACTTCACTCAGAGCCGTCCTGTTTCTAAACTGCAGGTCATGGATGGAGAGGTCATCACAGCCACGAGGACCGCTGGAGTTTCTGCCATCTCTGCTAAGGCACGTTTTTGTTATTTTATCAAACATTATTTGCGATTCTTTGTTTTTGTACTGTTATTACAACAAAGAACGGTTTGGTCTGTCTTATTGTATCACAAAGCTGCTGATGCGTCCTGGCGCAGAGATTCTGGCCATCCTGGGGACCGGCAAACAGGCCCTGAGCCATTATAACGTCTTCACCGAGATGTTTTCATTTAAAGAGGTATTTGGACAGTAGTAATGTATGAATAGTGAGTATAAACTGGATTATAAATTGTTTGTTCCAACATATGGAAAAAGCAAATCGATTCTGTATCATGCAGATGTATACATCTGTCAATTTCTTTACAGACTAGCTGACATTTTCTCCAGATTTCTGCTCTATATTTTGGAATCAGCTCTCTGTAAAATATGCAACAGGCCAAATTGACCCACATGGTCCCATCCTCCATCATAAATCGCACATATTTATACTCATTTGTGCACATATTTTTTCCCAGATACTATAATGAGATGAATGTTGGTAATGCAAAGATTACAAAAATAAAACCTGCAGAAGGTTATTGCTGCAAGGCATTCATTCATTGTTTGATTAAAAGTCTCAATTGATCTTTTTCACATTTTTTTTTCTCATTACTTTATTTTTGCTTCAGTGCTGCACCTCCCTTGTAGCGCCTTCATAGGTTGATAATTGTTCTTGACAACTGTTGTACGACACTACAATTGGAACAGTGACCAAAAGTTTTGCATGAGTGGCAGTTATCTAATGTGCACTCATGTGGCCACACATTTAAAGGGGACCTATTAAGAAAAACACGTTTTTTTCTTGCTTTAACATATATAAAGTGGTCTCCCCTCAGCCTGCTAACTCAGAGAAGGAGGAAAGCAACCAAATTCTGCAGTGTCTGTACAGCCGCCCGGATGAGCCGTCCAGTGTGATGTGGATCTACGAGCCGTTCAGATTCTGCTCCCGTCGTTACGTAACGACGGGAGCGATTTACATCGGTTGGCCTCCGATGCGTGAAAACACGCCCACAACTAACTCCGCCGGCCGGAGCTTCCGCCATTTTTTCGTCATTCAGGCAGCCAATCAGCACAGAGCCTCATTATCATAGCCTCCCCGCCCACTCAGAATCCCACATAGATAATGAGGTTAGAGAATGGGAAGATAAAGACATGGTTTAGAGGCTCAATTTCTAATTTATTTAGCAAAAACAATCAAAAGCTTGTTTTTAAGACATTCAAGGTCTGTTTAAAATAGGTATTAGATGCCATAATAGGTCCCCTTTAAGTACAGAAAGATTGCCAGACGTGTGAATGTCCAAAACAACCTTTAATTTCAGGTGCGGGTGTGGAATCGCACCAAAGAAGGAGTGGACAGGTTCCTCCGCTCAGTTGGAGGTGCTGTGAAGGGATGCAGCTCCGTGGAGGAGGCGGTGACGGGGGCCGATGTCATCGTGACTGTAACTGGATCCACTGAGCCGGTTCTTTATGGTCAGTGGGTTAAACCAGGAGCACATGTGGCAGGTGACAACAAATTAGAAACACACAGAAACAAAATATAATTTTGTTCCTCCGACTGAATGACTTGTTTCACTGGTTTCCTGCTTTGTTTGTGGAGCAGCTGTGGGAGCTTGCCGGCCAGACTGGCGGGAGCTGGACGACGTGCTGATGAAGGAGGCCGTGGTGTACGTGGACAGCAGGGAGGGGGCAATGACCGAGTCCGGTGATGTCATCCTCTCCCGGGTCAGTCCATCTTTTTTTTATTTTTGTTTCTGCCTGAAAAACTTAACAGCTTCTGATTAACACATGGAAAAGACGTGATTGTGTATCTCTGGTCCACAGGCAGATGTGTTTGCAGAGCTTGGAGATGTGATCAACGGCACAAAAGCTGCTCACAGAGAGAAGACAACTGTCTTCAAGTCCCTTGGTAAGCCTTACTCCACTTGATAAAGTCTTTAATCCACATCAGGTAGGTTTTATATTTTCCCCGTCTCAGTGCATCGAGTCTTCTGGGCCTTTATTCAGTACAACTCTTAATTATCTTCTCTTAAAAAACAGGGATGGGGGTTGAAGATACAGTGTCTGCCAAGCTGGTAATGGACCAATGGACAGCCAAAGCCAAAAAACTGTGAGGCTGCCTCGTAATAGTTTATAGACTTCTCAGTTTTATTTTTATATCACAAAGTGGTCGGGATTGTGGCAAATTTTATGGCTCTGATATCAAATCATTCAAAACAGTTTTAAAACTTGCTAAGATAGATTTCAATATACATCTGGCCGTTGAAACTTTTTGTGTAATGCTGGGTCAGCTAACTGGAATATCTTTAGTATTTCAGTGTTAATGAGTGAAACGTCATCTTGCTGGAAATTCTTGATGAAGTGTCAGACCAACCAATGATGCCAAGCTACGGGATAAGACGGCTGAAAAAAGGACATCTGTCACTTGCAGCCTCCCAAATGGCAGAGTTTCTCTCTTTTTCATTGTAAAATGAGGTGTAATGGCTTTTTAACTGTTGGTCAGATATGAAGTTTTTCCAAAGCACTTCATTACTTTGGAAGTTGATGATTTAAAAGGAAACAAACAGTCTTTTTTTTTTACAATTTCTTAATTATAGACAGAAGATATAGGACACAACTGATTTTTTTCTTTCAATTAATTTATTTGCTTTAAAAAAATCTGCACAACACTATGTGAAATGAAACCACATTTAGTAAGAAAGTAAAAGCAAGTGTACGTTTTCTCTGTGCCATCAGAACACTGACGATGTTGAGTTTGGATTTAGTGGTTCTTCAGAGCACACTTGCTAGTTGATCGTTGCTCATTTAAAAAAAAAAAAAGAAAAAAAAAGATGAGCAGTTAACTGATGGACTTGTACAACAAATGCATTAAAATGAGTTCCAACCTTCAAATGTCACTGCACTGGCTCATTAGACTTCATAAAACACAGTAATACACAGGGTCAAAATGAATGCTTACACACCTTTACGACAACTTGACCATCACACGATGATCAAAAAGCCTTCATAGCACTTTCTGAAGAAGAACTCACCAAAAAGTAGAAATGCTAAACACATCTTCATGAATAAAGAATAAACGAGTGCAACAACGCCGGTTACACTGCACCTTCACACGTCAGTTATAAAACACTGTGGTTTCACAGGACAGAAAGTGATGTTGATGGATTAATTTAGACTTTTGGGAACAACATATTGAGCTGTAATTATGCCATCTCAGTGGCTTCTCAGAGTCCTGTTACTTCCATTAAAGGCTAAACTTGTTATTCCTGGACTGCATGATATCTTTTAAAAAAAAAAAAAAAAAAGGTTAATCAAAAGGGAGGTTTAGTGTTTGTCAGAGGGAAAGAAAGGTGTGAAAGTTGACTGAGTTTAAGCAGCAATTCAGTTTGGTTGGATGACACGTAAACAAAACGGCCCATCAATCAGCTGACAAGAAACTGACAGTGAAAAAAAAGTTAGTTCTTCTAAAAATAAATTTTGCCTAAAATAAATCTTCGTCAAGGCAGCAGGAATCTCTTAGTGTTCAGGGGAAAGATTGCAGTGCAGGATCTCCTTTTAGAGTCAAATCTACAATAGTGTTATGACAAATTCATGTTCAAGTAGAGTTTCTTCACCTTGCCAATGGAAAAAAAAAAAAAAAAAAAAGAGACATGAACGTTTATCTTCCCCTCGTTCTCCTTAATTAAACGAAGATCCTAAATCAAACCTCCCACCCTCCCAATCCCCAAGGCCTTAGCAAAGAAAAAAAACCAACAAACATTATTCCTATCACTCTGAAAGGACCAAACAGATGTAAGAAACTAGATAATTAAAAAGAAAAAAGAAAACCTTCAGCGCTGCGATAATCTGTGAAGTCCTTTCAGATGGAAGTCGGACCTACCACAGCTTCTATGCAAGCATAGACACGAGGTGAAAAAGATATTTGTGGAAACCAAAGACGTCATCTTCTCCCCTTCCAGTGGTAAGTTCCAACTGAAACTGGATTTTTTTTTTTTTTTTTTGTAAATTTGTTTTCATCTCTTTTAACTCTCTATTGGATCTCCATTACAATATTTTGCACTTTCTCCTCCTCTTCTTGACCGGTGGGGGGCACAGGACCGCCCTGATGGCTTCGTCAAACACTGTCTTAAGGCCACGCTGTGTCAAAGCTGAGCACTCCAGGTATTTCACTGCACCTGTTAGTCAAAAGAGAAACAGTCCGTTTAGAAGCACTGAACCATCACGGCACAAATGTTTCTTCTCTCCAAAACCGCACAATGTTAAGTATTAAATTCTAATACTTTATAAAACACTCAAAACAAGTCAACATGGCAGTAAAAATATATGTTGTTGGCATATACAATTAAAATGTCAGATTTTGGAGTACCAATTAGACAATGGTCTCAAATATTCAAGAACATCTGTCAAATTAAAAAAAATTAATAGAAATGTAATTTATAAGAATACTAAGACTGTTATCTGGTACCACCTCTCAGTTTTGCAACATTAAAAACCTGGCAAAGGGTTTTAACTTAAAGTCCTTCATGCAAACACTGTAGAGTATCTAATCGAAAAACAAGTGAACAAGTTAGCATTTAAATAATTTAAACCTCTTATTTTATTCTAAACGATACAAGAGTTAAGGTTCTGCTTGTCCCTCTGCTGCAGTTTTTAGCCGATATATAAATAAGTGAATACAAGCACCACTCTGAATCTAACAAAATTTTTCATATTGTAAATCTAATCCAATTTATGTAATCTGGTGAAAATGTAACTTCTGCTATTTTTAACAAAACATAATGATGTAACTTATTTACAACACAATAACAGCACAGTCCCTTCAAAACACCATGGTTGACTATTATGAAGTTAGGAGTGAAGTGAAAAACAAAAAACCCCAAACTGTAACTAACTTATTTCTTTAGCCATGGCCAAGCCCTGAGGGTAGATGATGGGGGAGAGTTTCTTCTCCTTGAGCTTTTCAATGGTGTCCTTGTCGTCTCTCAGATCCAGCTTGGTGCCCACCAGGATTATAGGCGTGTTGGGGCAGTGGTGTCTCACCTCAGGATACCACTGCAGGAGGACCAAGTTTGTGACATGCAATAAGGACGGTATCAGGGCAGGATTGCTGCTAAAAACTTTGTTAACTGCCCTTATAATTAGGAAGCCAGTCTGATCTAAACACTCAGGATCAAAGAGTAAACTGTTCTCACCTTGGCACGGACATTTTCAAAGGAAGCTGGACTGACCAGGGAAAAGCAAATCAGGAACACATCCTGAAGGAGAAATGAGAAGATCAACAACATATTAAAAATCATAAGCACAGAGAACACAATTTACAATTAAATATCAAAATGAATCAACATTACGATACTCATGTTAACCGTACAGTTTTTTATTGACCAACTCACTACATATTTTCTAAACTGGACTGGTCCTGTTTGTTTAATAGAGAGTGATTCTCGCTTCAGCTCTCTCCAAGTCTTTGGCACAGAGCTCAGATTGTCATGAAGACAAAGAGCTGCTTTTCCCTTCCTTCAGGCCTCCTCCAGACAGACACTGTATAGGTACTGTGGATACAAGTCTCTACTCTGCTGAGAGCAAGGCTGTCTCCAGCATTAGTCCAGAGAATAATTACACTGCTGGCAAAGTGAAGACTGTGTTCTTGCTGACACCATCCAGCTGCCACCAATCAGCACAGGACACCGTACAGGGATAAACCCTATTACTGCTGTGTGTACACATGTACTCTTTGTAAATGCGCACCGTCTGTGGGTAGGACAGTGGTCTGAGTCTGTCGTAGTCCTCCTGTCCTGCTGTGTCCCACAGGCCCAGGTTCACGGGTTTTCCATCCACCATCACATTGGCAGAGTAGTTATCGAAGCTGCAGGTTGAAGGAAGACCATTTGATTAAAAATAAAATACATTTGTGTTTTTTTATAGTGTAATACTTAGTGTTGTCCCGACACTAAGGGCCCGATCATGGGCCCGATCACGGCATTTTCAAAACATCGGTATCGGCCAAAAAAGTATCGGGACATACCTAGTTATTAATGTTTTTAATATATATTAAATCGCTTTATATATCCTTCCATTTCGTCACCGACTGGAAGTGACGATGTAAGCGAAACTAACATGGTTTACATGTTTGAATTGTGAAATTTTATATATGTTCATAAGCTTTGTTGAAATATATGTCCATGTTGTTCTCCAATGGACAATAAAAGAAACTTGGGATAATTTGAGTTTTAGTCCTTTTTTTTAATTTTTTTTATTCATTGCCAAAATGTATCCGATCGGGAAAAACTATCGGAAATGTATCGGGAGCCAAAAAAAGTGATCGGATCGGGAAAAATGGGGATCGGCAGATACTCAAACTCAAGTGATCGGGAGTTAAAAAATCCTGATCGGGACAACCCTAGTAATACTAGTTAATGTCAAACACAGATATTGCTGCATCACATCTTCAGGCTGTTTTCATCCCCATAGCTATAAAGTAGTGTATGTGTGTGTGTGTGTGTGTGTGTGTGTGTGTGTGTGTGTGTGTGTGTGTCTGAGTGTCACTTACACTGTGGGGATATACTCTCCAGGGAAGGCATTGGTGGTGTAGCTGATGAGTAGGCATGTTTTACCCACAGCCCTGGGAGGAGAAAAGATGAAATAACTTAAGTGTCCTTTGATTTGCAGTTCTTTTCACCACCTGCATAAAAATACAGATTCTCAAGTGATACTACACATCAATGATCAAAGTACCTTTCAAATCAGTCTATCCAGCCCATCTGGTAAATATTTCAAGTCAGACAGGTTTAATCAGATCCACTAACTTTCTATCTCAGTTAGTGTAAGGAGGAGGGGAAATCAGAACATGTGAGGTATATCAAATGTAGCATGTTGTGAAACTGGGTGGAGATCGTGATGCTTGGTAATTGATGTATCAATACCCTGAAAAGGGGATTTATCTTTTCTTTTTTTAAATTTATGTATTTTCTAAGTTAGTAATCACTTCAGATCCCCAAATACGTTCTCAATCACAAAGTGTTGGCTTTTTTTTCATAGTTATTCTGTTTAATATTAAACTATGTTTATCCTGTGTGGATTTTAAATACCCACCAATTTAAAAAAAAATACATTGAAGATGATCAGCTTTAAATTACATGAAAACCCAAACTTCAATCAAGCAATCCTGGGCGTGTGTATTACTTTGTTTACAGTGAGTATTGATGTTAAAAGTTTGATACTTTCAGATGTGAGAACCTGTTTTAATTATTTTTTTGTAGGATTGGATACGTTCAGCTTATCAAGTCTAAGATATATTAAGTGTAATGGGTATTAGTGGGAGGTATTGTGATTTTGTAGCCTCAGAGAACCACATACAAACAAATATACAAATAAATAAATGCACACATCACAAATAGCTGCTTGCCCCAAAGGGCAGATTCTCTGCAGTTGCAGAAATGCCTGAAAAGGGAGGTCACTCAACTAATCTGTGGCACGAATACAAAAGCATTTGCTCAGAAAATAAAAACTTCCGACTCATTGAATGGCACATTTCCAAAAAACCACAGCCTGCGCAATTTATGATCAATGTTTTTCTGTGACCCATCGAGTCTCGACAAACCGGAGCATGTAGAGAAATAAATCTGACCAGCTGGAGCGACGCAGCAAAACAACAGCTGTCGCTCGACTGGCATGTTAAATCTGATTTATAGTCCCGCGTTACACCGACGCAGAACCTACGCCGTACCCTACGGCGTATGCTCTGCGTCGATTTAACGCAGACCATAATTCAGGCATTAGTCCGGGCCAACTGTTGCCAACTAGGTCAAACAAACCAGGGAAATTAGCTTTTATTAGTCCCAATGTGGGGCCACAATATTAAATTACAGGAGGGGAAAATGAGAAATAAAATGCACTTTGACCTACCCGTCCCCCACCACCACACACTTAATGGCCTGCATCGCTCTCCCTTAGCCTGTAGCTGACGGAGCTTATAAACCAGTCCTGCTGCGAGGAAAAGTCCGCCTGAAAGTCGGTGATCTGCGGTCCCAGCACTTTGAAATGTTGCTGCAGAGATTACTTCATTTGCCCAGCCCTGTCAGGAGAGACACCCGTTGTGAAACTCCAGAGTTGTAAACCACGTAGACAACACCCAGAATTGAAAAAACTAATCTGCAGACAAGATTGAGGGAAAAACGCCCACTGAGTTGGAGGCTGAGAGTCACTTCCGGTCCAGCCGGGATGGAGACATACTGCCACCTAGCGGTGAAGCTGGCAATAGGCAAGGCAAGTTTATTTGTATAGCAGAATTCAACACAAAGTTATTCAAAGTACTTTACATCAACATTAAAAGTGACAAGACACAATTAAACAGTAAATAACAAATACAATTATGAGAAAAGAAGGTAAAATAATAAAAAGCACAAGTTGCTGAAAACTAAGGGCAGTAGAGTACCGCAGGTACACATCTCATTCGCGTTTTTCAGAGAGTATTTAAATTTAATAGTATGCTTAAATACCAAATAAATGAAATAAAATGATAAGAAAAGAGGTAAAATAATAAAAAGCAGAAGTTGTTAAAAAGTAAGGGCAGTAGAGTACAGCAGGTAAGTATTAAATTTAAGAGTACGCTTCAGTAAACAGTAATGTTTTTAGGCCTGATTTAAAGGATCTACAGTTGGAGCAGACCTCAGGTCTACAGGAAGTTTGTTCCACCGATGAGGAGCAGAATAACTAAACGCTGCCTCACCTTGCTTGGTTCTGGTTCTGGAACCACAACAAACCAGATCCAGATGAACCTCAGGGGTCTGGGAGCTTCATAGGGAACTAACAGATCAACCAGGTATTTTGGTCCAAGACCATTCAGTGCTTTGTAAACCAGCAGTAAGGTTTTAAACTCTATCCTTTGACTCACTGGAAGCCAGTGTAGTGATTTCATGACTGGTGTAATATGGTCCAGTTTCCTGGTGTTTGTTAGGACTCTGGTGGCAGCGTTCTGGATCAGCTGGAGCTGCCTGATAGATTTCTTGTTAAGGCCTGTAAAGATGCCATTGCAATAATCCAAACTACTGAAAATGAATGCAAGTTTTTCCATGTCTTGTTTAGACAGAATCCCCTTAATTCTAGCAATGTTTTTCAGGTGGTAATAGGCAGATTTAGTGATAGACTTTAGATGGCTGTTGAAGTTCAGGTCTGAGTCAATAATTACACCAAGATTTCTGGCTTGATTTCTAGCTGTCAATAACATGGAGCGAAGTTGAGTGCTGATCTTTTCCCCTTTCATTTTTAGGGCCAACAATGATCTTTTCTGCATTTAGCTGGAGAAAATTCTGGCACATTGATTTGATGAATACATCAAATCAATAAACTCACTCCCAGACTTAGTTGTGCTTTCAAATCTACCTACAAAACGCAGGATGCTGCATTGTTATTGTAAGAGCCATTTGTTTTGGGTTTGAATTATTTATGTTTGGATATGTTTTGGCACTCTCCATTTTTTGTGATGGTCAAAGGTTATCAGATTCAGATTCAGATTCAGATGACTTTATTAATCCCTTTGGGAGGTTCCCTCAAGGAAATTGACATCTCCATCTCACACAGACATCACTGTCATTTACAAATCAAACACCCAAAAATCCAAACACCCACATAAAGATAAAAAGCAATTAAAAAATAAAAATAAAAATAGAAATAACATGTCAAAACAAAAAAGAAAATAAAAAGCGCAGTGCCATAAGAAGAATTATATGGATAGAAAAAGTGTTGTGTAATATTGCACAAGTTATTGCACTGTTATATAATTAAGGTGATGAATGAACTCAGGTGTTGCTGAGTAGGAAGCAAACAGTTTTTTGACTGTGTTGTATTGTAAATTAAAAAGAAAGATTTGTATGTTTTTTGGAGTAAAGAATTGAAACACAGAACTGGACAATGTGGACACATTTTGTTAAATTGGAAACGAAGTGTCAGTAGAATAAAGTTACTCAATGGAAACAGTTTTGGACAATTGCATTTATTGCACGCGTCACAACAAGTAAAACCGGCAACCAGTGGGGACTTTCCTTGTTGGTATGCAAAAGGGACCATGTATAATGGTATACCATGTGGATACCATTAGTTTTGAATGTATATAGTCACTAACCTGCCAATTGTGTGTCAAAGCAAACTTCCAGAGTTGATTGTAAAGTTTAATTAGAGACCGAAATGATTTGTGTTAAAGCCATTTTGATTGAAGAGAGATTATGCAGCAAAATGGCAGTTAATGTAATCACTTTTAAGCCTGTGATGTGCAGATGGTTCCCGACAGGCTTAGCAAATTGATTTTAACTCTGTATGTGTACAAAAAGTATATGAAAAGGACAGTTTGTACAGGTATTTCCATGTGGTTGACAGCACTTTGCAGCACATTAGTTCAGTTATAATATAATAATTATAATATAATCAGTTATAATGATTTGAATTAATGCAATTGTATTTATTAGGGTAGTGTAGAGCAGTGCAATGCCATTTAATTACCATTTGGTTCCTCCTCTCCTGGTTACCCAGACTCTGGTCCAACTCTTGCAGCTCAGCGACTGTCGAGCAGGGTGACTGCAACATTTCTTCAACTGCAACAGAGGGAAGTGACTGTGAGCCCCTTGAGAGGTTGAGCAGCTCCTCCACTTTACCCTCTGTTGCATCAATCTGCTGTGCCATATAGATGTCCCGATAGCTATGGAAAAATTGATGGTGTAACTTTTAGTGGTTTATAATATAAACACACGTATACACACACATTTTTTTTTACACACAAACTTGCATATGTAAAACAGTTTCTAATTTTTTTTAACAAATTAAGTGAGTCTTCTTACCTCATTATCTCCATGGCTGGGTCACCTCCCTCTGTTTGATGAGTTACTCTCAAATTCTTCTCATGAAATTGCATTTAATTCGAAATTTTACCACAGTACCTCCAAGAGTTTGAGATGTAGTCAGACGAGTTTTCATTCCAGTTTGTCCATCCAGCACTGGCCGACCGGCTGGTCTCCTGTATGGTGTTGACTCAAAAGTAAATATTGGTCAGTTGATTTATGGTAGGTTTCTTGCACAAGCCATTGCAAAAGATGAACCACTGCTGTTACATTAGACAATTGCGTTTTAAAACAAAACATGATTTTTGTATTGTAGCCCAGAGAAGTTGTAATGCAGAGATACAGTATCAATAGAAATGCTTGGGTTTTGTAAAACCAGTAAGGTGGCTGAGTAGCCTACACGACTTGTAGTTCTCAAGACCGGTCTCAAGGTGACAGAATCTTGTGATCACCAGTTCTTCCTCTTGTTAATGTACAGTTTTGGAAACTATTTGAATTTTGCATTTGATTTAATGCATGTTTTGATTAATTACAGTATTGTGTTTTATAATGGCCTTGTTTGAATAAATATATGGAATCATTGGTATCTTTAATATTTAAAATTCACATTTAATCTACAAATGAAGTACAATTTAAATCTGTAACGATTACTATTCATTAGACTTTTCTGAGGTGGAGGTTGGTGTTGGAGGCTTGTTTTGTTAGATGACTTTGAGACTAGTTAGTAGTCGTGTCAATCCTTAAAAGCACCTGGTCAATCCTCAAATAGAGTAGTAATAGCAGTAGTGCAATTGCTACACATATTTGATCTAAGTTAATCGATGAAAACAGTTATAGCGAGTTCATGAATTGTCTGAATTATTGTGCCTGCAGTTGAATATGTTTTCTAAGCAGCTGAACCCAGGATGGCGCTTATGCTCTACAACTCACGCAAGATGACAAAATAACAGGGTTTTTTTTGTTTTTTTTCGGGGTCGGTTTTGAGGTGAACTAGTCTTGGTCTTGTTACTCTCTGGTCTTGGTAGTATCTCAGTCTAGTGGGTCTTGACTACAAGCCTAGCCTACACTATACAACCCCTTCATGTATGCTTCCCTATTCACTTACCGATGACTGCTCATTGCAAGATGGCTGCCGAGTGGCATTGTGCACAGAAGCAAACAAAAGACTCAAACAAAGCCGGAAAAGGCCGTCCGTATAAGGGCAACCCGCGCCAAAATACAACCTTTTTGTGAATGTACCACTCAAACTTACGTTAAACAAGACTTTGAAATACTGGCTGCCAAAATAATTTAAATAATCGGTACATCTTATGTGTAACATGAACTCAAGCAGGTTACACGAGGACACAAACTATGTGGCAAAGCATGCACGTTGTGCACAACAGCAAACAAAAGAGTCAAAGTGCACCACAATCCGTCCGTGTAAGTCTAGCCAAAATACAGCATTTTTGTAAGGTTAAACTTTCATTAAAAAGCATAAGCTTAAGAAAATGCACCAGAGAGAGCTGAGGGGAAAAGAGACACCAAAGCCCAAGAATAGGTTCTTTCAAAACTTCAAAGCTGCAGTAAAGCTGTGCAAAGAAGTTCTGCAGGGCTAGACTGGGCCACGTAGTACATAAGTTACCTGATTGCACCAAACCCACAGGCAGTCTCCACCCCAGTGAGGCTAGTGTGGAACAGCAGCCAGAAGCAGAGAGGCCTAGGTTTGAACGACATACTGATCAGAGGTCCTGACGTCCTGAACCCAATCAGAGCTGTCCTGCTGAGGCTTCAAGCTGGTGCCTTTGCTGCTCTCGGTGACATCCGTAAGATGTAAACTCTGTCTGGTTGGAAGAGAGGGAGGTCGACCGGCACAGGTTCCTGTGGCGGGACGCAGTAAATGTAGAAATACAAGACTTTGCCATAACAAGGGTCAATATGAGAGATAAACCTGCTGGTTACATAGCCCAGGTCGCCATGCGAGAAACTGCCAACTTGCCTTCATTCAACCACTTCAAAGAGGAAAAACTTGTGATAGAAGACGACGCATATGTTGTTGACGAACTGACCTCTCACAATGACTGGAACTCCTCATGTCCAACATCAAACAGATCCTTCAAGCTGGAGCATTCTTCATGAAGCCCTGGGTCTACTCTGCTCAAAGTAGGAGGAAGGAACCGGCAGATGAGAAGGCCATGATCCTGCCAAACCAGCTCACTGAAGGGGATAACAAAGCCTTTGGCCTTACACTATTGAAGATGACAAGCTTCATGTCATGGTTCCAGTGAACTTCTCCAAGAGGAAGAGGAAAATGCGCCTTGGTCTGGACTTACTAAAATATGAAGTTATAGGTTTTCAAGTGTGGAAGGTATGCAGGCGTGAATACACTTGACAAATGCAGTCAAGTGATATTTACATTTATAGCACTGGAATATTATTGGTGATACCCAAACGTCACCCAAACGTTTATAGTTTAAGATTGTTGTGTTTATAACCAAATCGTAACTCTAGCCAAAACATAAACTGGAGCAAAGTATGAAAAAAATATTCTGAAATTAAGCAGTGGAAGCAAAATCTAGATAAACAAGTTCAGTGGTCAACATTTTTATAGTCAACTGAAGAATAATATATTTTATTGAACCCTGCCACAAAGGTTACTTGGAGTTTCATATTTATTTTGTGTTAAATTTCAAGAAAATGTACCTCTGTGGTTTTTAATTAAGACCTGTTGTGTGTATGTATGTATGAAAACAAATGAGCAGTAAATCACTAATTCTTTCTCACCATCTGCACATTAACATCACTTAATGGCTGAGTATATATTCTGAAACAGAACAATCGCACTGAGAGGAAGTGATCTGCACAGTTAATATTTTTACTTCTCTCTGTTTAAAAGATAGGTTCATATTGAGCAGTCACTACCTCAGCACGGTCAACTGCAGTTTAGAGTATGAACACTAGAGAGAAGACTTTCTTCATTTCAGTAAAGGACAGAAAACTTGCAGAATTTCATCCATCAATTTGAAGGGAAATAAAAATTATAAAAACGTATTTCTTGGATTCTCGCTTCACTTTCTGTCCCACTTAAAAAATACCATCAGTTTCATTCTGGTATCCTCAAATCTAGCATTAAGAAACATTAATATGAGATGCATCTACATAAAAAGGGGGTAAGAACAGGGGAGCGAGATTAATGAAGGGTAAGTAGAATCATTGCCGTCACAACGGGGAGGCTGTAAAACACAGCGGAGGAAGTCATGCTGCAGGATCTCTGTGTCAAACTAAGAAAAGACACCAAATGAAGGAGCTGCCTCAGGCACTGTTTGCATGGCCTTATATCAGAAGTTTGGTTTTAATGGGCTGTATGCAGTGTCTGCAATACACGCAGAACAACAACACTACCACATTTAACTAGTTTCTTTTTATTGAACTTTTGTTCGGCATTTGTCTCTGCTGATATTTCAGTTTACACGACCAGAACATATGGCAGCAGTTTATTTGGCTTCTTTGGGCTTTTATTACAGTGTTTAAGTGGATTTTCAAATTTAAGATGTAACAAAGTCCTGACCTTCTCCCTACTTCAAATCTTCATGCCAAGCTAGAAACCCTTGCAGATCTTAGAGTTAATTGATAAAAAAAACATGATATTGATTTTCTCAAATAGCACCTGGACTAAATCCACATATTCTGTCTTGTGTCAAACTGTTAAGCGTTTTTTTTTCCAGAGCTTACATTATTCACATTTCCTTTTGACAAGTTTAGTAAAAAAAAAGTTAAATTACACCTTGCAATGGGGTCGCTCTCATAAAAGGGATTAAAAATTATCCATATCAGCTGATGATAAATCATGTAATTATCATTTGTTTAGTTTCTAATTGGTTTTTATTCAGAGAAAGATCTGACGTTTGACAAGGGGACTATTTGAGTGTTTTCTTGTTATAAAACACCTTTGGAAAATGCATTTTTAAGAATATTGCATTTGTCACATGAGGAAAGGGGTTATAACAAGACAGAGCGTTACTAAAGTGAATTTGGTGAGTCTTCGAAAACGCAAAGCTCAGACCCCTGCTGCCTCAGACCTCAGACTCAGGCCTCAGACCTTCTCTTAAAACTGCAGTTCAGAGACAAATTTAACTGCATCATTACATTCAATCATTAGGTCCCTAATAAGCAAAAAGATTTAATGACCCCTCTCATGGTGTCATCATTTGCATAAGACTTGGACTGACAGGCTGCAGTCATCAGTTAAATGCCTCCTGAATGTTTTGTGGGGTGTTTTGTACTGTTTTTTGTAACAACAGGGTACGTGGGATGTCTGCTATCACGTTCTGTAATTTAGAGAAAGTCAACATTTTTAATGGAGTGAAAGCTAAATGAGGCCACCAGGCGCATGGCTGCACCCTGCTGAGACTTTGGCATTTGAGCTGCTGTTATCTTCTCATATGATCAATGTAAGCCCACAGCCGCAGTAACGGGAGATAACAGCACTTCCACGATGATTCAGTCGCCCAAACAGTGACAAGTGATAGGCTGTGAAGAGAATTGATCTATGAATGAGAACCTGATCAGAAAAATATGCAAATGTACAATTTGGATCTGATAACTGAGTTTCGTAACTCCGACTTTTTTCCATCCAAACAACTATAACATTTTGCCACATTTGACAGTGCACACACACTGAATGCACAAAATATAATAATAAATCAGCTCAATGCACCAAATTGTTTGAGAAAGCTTCAGGAAATAAATTGGTTTTCTAATGTTCTTTGAAACTTCTCAACTGCTTCCGGATGGCACCACTTCAAACATGTTGTTATGAGCCAGCGGCAGCAGATGTGGAGCTGCCTAAAAATAGATTGCCCCCCCCCCCCAAAGTGATATGCAGCATACAAAAGCTTTAGTCACAAGATCAAATGGGACTTCCACACAACTGCCTAACTGCCTGTGTTTCTGATGACATTCTGAAAATCATCCATGGACCCTTTTGACCAAATCAGATGTGTGATGAGTCAGGTGATGCTGCGGGAGGTGAGATGGGAGCTTTCCACCCAGCTAGGATGAGCAGAAGAAAAAAAATGTGACACTTTGCTCTCAGTTGGAATGACACCTAACATGTTTACTTTCTCCCATTGCTGCCTCTGGATGTGAACGTTTCTCTTTCTCCAGGTTCTCTTCTGATATTTATCGACACTCTGTAACTCTCTCAACCGCTGTGAGACAGGAAATGTGTCACATTACTTGCACAGCAGGAATGTGAGAACTTTTCACATTCTTGAGATGCCAAATAGGCTCAAACAAAAAAGATACGACCCAACATTGACCACTGATTTGTAAAAGAGAGCTAGTATATATATATATATATATATATATATATATATATATATATATATATATATATATATATATATATATATATATATATATATATATATATATATATATATATATATATATTGTATTTTTATTTTGCAAAGCCATTGGGACTACTGAACTGAAATACAGGGGTTGATACATCAGGTAATCAGAGCTGAGCAGCCATTCAACAATCAGCGTTTTTCAGTCACAGAAATGACTCGAGCTTTATTTTTGAGCCTCATTATAAAAGTATGGGTCACGGAGCACGCTACTTTCTTTACAAAATTGCCGCTGCATTACCACAGCCAAGAAAAGGTCACTTCTTTACCTAGCGAAAGTTTTGGATCAGACTTTTTTTGTATTGAAAATGAAAGTCCGACTGAAGCCCTAATGAGGCAGCAAGTAGAAATCTTCCTCACAGACATGAGGGTGGCTGGGGAACAATGTGCTTCCAGTGAAAAATAAAACATTTGTCTTCAACTGGCCTCTAAGTGGTCAGTGGTTTAATGTTTCCTTTAATAGAGTGGATTGTTTCAATGCAGAGAGCTTTGTCCGGGCCCCCCCACCCTTCTATAGCCACGTGGAAACTGGATATGTGCCTCTTCCTGGACTGGTCTGCACATTTAAAGCAGGACAATTCCCAAAACTTACAGGAATCCCTGCCTTGATACCCTATATAGCCATAGAGAAATGATGATGGTGATGACGATGAAGACGCCATATTTCCATGTCACTTCCTGCAGCTTCTCTTTTAAGATTTGCATGAAACCAGCTGGGGTGATGTGCCTGCAGGGAAACCTCCGAGGAGATACTCATTGGAACGTGTTGCAATCCTGTGCAGTCAGTGTTTGTTTGTGCCTGCAGCATTTCAGGGAAAAAAGGAAGATATGGGAAATAAAAGTATTTTATTGGAGTGTATGTGGTGTTGTCAGTTTGGAGTAAATAAGTGAGAAATAATAAAATGCAGGGATGGTTAGTCCTTGTGATCCAGAGAGAGAATTGGATAAGAAGTATGTGATCATATCATAAGACTGAACATAAGACTCTATTTGACACTGAATTAAAAGATATTTCAGGGTAATTAAACCATAGATGTCTGAATTGAAGCAATGAGCATTTGATCTTTCCAGGCTGTGTAATTTAAATGTACTCTTAAGTGTAATTTTTTTTTATTCATGATACAGTTAAGATTGTTCAATAGTTTGTCTTTTTGTTATTGATTGATCTGTCAATAATTTCTGGATTCATACAAAAATGTCTCCTAATTGTTTGTTATTCCAGTAACAATGAGGTCACTCATTGTTACTTCATTGTACAATGAAGACATGCCTCAGTTATGTCAGACAAGCCCGTCCTGCCAGCAGATGGGTTTTCCAAGCAGAAGTGCACTTTGATTACACTTCAGGAAGGAAACTCGGAGTTCAAGCGGTGTGCAACTTTCCAAACCTCGCATTCTCAGAAAGGGTTTTATAAATGATTCAAATCCTTTGAGATTCAAACCAGGAATAACCAGGAATCTTTTTGTTAAGTGCCCCACCGCTGTGCTTCCCCGGACACTCCCAAACGCTCCAAATGGGAAATAAAAACATTTGAAGTCCAACTGTCCATAGCGACTTTAGACCACATACACTGGTCAAAAAGGATTTTAAAAACAACTGCTGTTTCTATTTTTGTAGGAAATCTAAGACTTTCAGACAAAACACACTTTGTATTACAGACAAAACAAAACAAAAAAAAACAAAAAAAAACACATGCAATTAATAGCCCTATATAGGACTGTAGTGTCCCCAAAAGCCTTTAGTGTATGATGTAATGAAGTATGTAATGTAATGATGTAATATAATAATGTAATGAAGATCCATCCTCTGTCTGTCCATCCACCAGTCCATCCATCCATCCACTACTGTTACTCCTGATATTGGTCACGGGGGCAGCAGGCTGAGCAGCGAGGCCTGGCCTCCCTCTCCCCAGCCTCCTCCTCTGGCCCTTCCAGGGGAATACTGACGCATCCTCCAGCGTGTCCTGGGTCTGCTCTGGTGCCCCCTCCTGACCATGCATGAAATACCTCCCCAGGGAAGCATCCATGAGGCATCTTATCCAGATGTCTGAACCACCACAACTCACTCATGCAGACCTTGTAGTTTATGAGGAGTTTGTCCCCCATGGGGGGGTCTCCTAAGGCCAATTGGTCCTGGAGGATGGGCTAGACTAAGACTGATTCAAGAGGACTTATATGGGCAAGTTAGAACCAGGTGGACTGTGACATGGGTTACTGGAGACCCACCCTGGAACAAGGCCTAGGGGAGGGACTGGTGGCTGAGCATTCACCCATGGGACCTGGCTAGGCTTAGCCTGAACAAAAAACATGGGTTTGCCGTCCTGTGCAGAGGTGGAAAAAGTACTGAAAAATTGTAAGTGAGTAAAAGTATCTTTACTTTGCTTAAATCCTACTCAAAGTAAAAGTAAAAGTACTCATATAAAAATTTACTCGAGTAAAAGTACAAAAGTACTTAATTTAAAATGTAATTTGAGTAAAAGTTACTTTCAGTTGTTTTAATTAACTTTGAGGCGTATTAAAGTACACATCCACACTTGTAAAAGCTCAGCTGAGCTCAGTAACATGATCCTCTTACTTCCGCAGAACAGGACAAAAAGGACAGTCACAACCTGTACTGTAAAGTGCAAACTATTTTCAGTCATATTGTCCAACCGACAACACTAAAACCAGAATCAAAGTATTCAAACACAAAATAAAGTGCCCAATGCCCGCAGGATCCTGCTATTCACAATAAACCAAAATAAAATGCCCACAAGATTTTCACCATAAATGTTGTACTCAGTAACGTGAGGGGGGTTCAAATGTAGCAAAGTAAAATACTTGGGTCAAAATGTACTCGAGTAAAAGTAAAAATTACATATTTCAAAAACTACTTAGAAAATTACAAATTACTCATAAAAAGTACTCAATTACAGTAACTTGAGTAAATGTAATTTGTTACTATCCACCCCTGGTCCTGTGGGCCCACCACCTATGGGAGGGGCCATGTGAGTCGGGCCAGATGAGGTGCAGGTGGCATCCAAAGGCATACGGACCCAGATTATACTCAGACTTCGTAAGTGCTCTTCCAAATTAAAAGTAAAGTGTCATCTGCTAAAATGCGGGACATACATATGCAATCCACAGAGAGTGGATACATGGCATGGAACTCACAGTCATGGATTGTCCTTGTCATTATTTATGTCAAAAGCTTACAATGGAGTCGGTGAGTGGCACCATTCTGAGTGGCACAGGTCAGATTTCTATAAAACTGAGAGGGTGGAGGAGAACAGGCACATCACATCACTTCCTATTCTGTGACTTTCTTCCATTGTGCTCCTGCAGTGCTGCACAATGTGTCCTCAGCACAACTCCCTTCCTGAACTCGCGACCATATGCTGAGTCCTGCCGTCATGTTCCTCCCTGCAGTAGGGTGGCTTCTGGTGTGACGGGGGGGGGGGGGGGGGGGGGGGGGTCTTTGCTGGAAAGGTCTCAGTGAGTCATGGGCTCGGTCTCAGCGGAGCAGGGACAGGCAGGAAGCTGGATTGACCATGAGCAATCAGAGGTGCCGTCATGTTTGCATCACCAATAATGACACAGATTTGTGAGGTTGGAGGCCATACCAAGATATTTATAATATCTAACAACGGGAATGCTATTGGGAGCAATTAAAAAGAAAAACTCCTACAATATACAGCATAAGCTAATGAAAGTACTCTGATTTGAAGCCGCTCTCAGCAAAAGTCTTTGTTCCAGGAACTCATGATAATATCATATTTTGCTTTATTTGATTAATTCAGTTTTTTAATCGTCCATCTTGTTATTTTTAAACTTTAAATCCTATTATATTTTTTCTCAGAAGTGTAGGAATAATATTAACAGTGTTAGGGTTAGTCATATGAATACCCAGAAAAGAGACACCATGAGGTTAAACCAGTACCGGTAATCTTATCTTGTACTCTATACATGAAAATAAAGTTGAACAGATGTAAAATGCACGGTTCAGATTCTCTGTGAAACCAAGCAAGTTGTTTGATGACGTGACAAATCCTGAAGATGATTTATGACAAAATTTAAGTCTGTGGAAGCTTTTTATTCCCTTCAAGGCTTTTTTGTTCCATTTAGAAGATAAAAAACGTTTTATTTGGTCTTTTCATCCTGCAGCAAATGTTAATACCCTTTATATGTGGGGCTTATCTCAGATATAAGTGGACTAAAAAAAATGACGCATCAGATGAGCTCCATATTGGACACATGTGAATTACTTGCACTTGTTAGTTCTTAAGTAATAAATGAAACGAAAATGGGTTCTTCGTCTAGGTCCCACTTGAGCCCATAAGTGATCCCTAGAAGACAATTGACATGGGCTCAAGATGGAAAATGGTGGTTTATCCTATATTGGGCCCTATCTTTAAGCCTATCCATAATTCAGATGGGGCCCTAATTTCAAACGTTGGCTGGGCCGGAGTGGGAAGTTTTTATGCACTTTTTACTTCCCAACTCAACTAAAGTACAATAAATAGTTCAATTACTCAACTCGCCATATGGTAGTTCTGCTTCACATACTTAATGTGTTATCCAACAGAAGTAACCCTTTTAAATAAATAAGTGAACCTGTCATTTTCGTTTTTTAAGCTGTTGCTCTGATGAACTCTCATCACTCATAGAGTCTCATAGAGTAATCAATCTCTGTGCAATAATAATAATAATAATAATAATAATAATAATAATAATAATAATAATAATAATAATAATAATAATAATAATAATAATGATCATATGCTGTAAAAAATGCACCGTTTAATAACCATGTTTTTAATTGTATATATGTTAATAACAGCCATTTGTCTATTTTTTGTACAGTGAGTGAAATAACTGGAGTCAAATTCCTTGTCTGGCATGTTCATACTTGGCCAATAAACCTGATTCTGATTCTGAAAAATGGCCAAAGTAAGTTAAGCTGTCTTGTTAATGCTTTCATTTTTTTTTTAAAAACCCATTAAGGATAAGACATTTTGGTTACACAAATAAAGTAAAATTAAGCTCAATACTTTTTCTCTTTTTTCCAGTTCTTTTATGCAAGCAAAGTAATAAAGGAAAAAATGATATAATGAATGACAGAGACAAACTGAGCTCAGTAATCAAGATAAACTGCCCGAGGAGCAGCACTGGACTAGTTAGTACATACTTATTACCAGTACTTGAGTTGTAAAAAAAAATCAGGGGGGATGGTGGATTTTACCATATGGGGACAGATAATTTGTGCTGATTACAAATAATATAATATATTACAAATAATATCACTGACCAAAACATCTGCAGAAACACTGAAGGAATGACATAGCAGCAGTTAAATGCAGCCTTCTGTAAGCTTTAAATATCCACTGGGCTTACATCAAATACATCAAAACACAAAAATAAAAACAGTTTTCTGAACTTATCAATATGCCTCTGTCCTTCACAGGATAAGTAAAATGGATCAGTGCAAAAACTCAAAATCTTAACAAGAATATTTGTCTCATTTCTAGTTAAAATGTCTCATTTTAGTAAAAAAAAAATCTCATTACACTTAAAACAAGACTCATCACTGGAAAAAACAACAATTTTCACCTGTTTCAAGTAGATTTTCACTTGAAATAAGTAGAAAAATCTGCCAGTGGAACAAGATTTTTTTGCTTATAATAAGAAGATAAATCTTGGCCCACTGGCAGATTTTCCTACTTATTTCAAGTGAAAATTTACCTGAAACAGATGAAAATTGTCAAAATTTTCTGCTGATGACTCTAAATGTTGAAATAGCAGTAATATCACATTCATTGATGAAATAACATAAGGGATGGGAAGGGGGGATGGCAGTTTTACAGGGGGGTTGATTTTGACCGTTTTTATTTCAGAGGGGATGCCACCCCCCCTCACCCCCCCTCAACTCCAGTACTGCTTATTACTGTGTGGGTTTACTCATAGTAAACTTTTCGCCCGTTTTTTGTTGCGAGCAGTGTGGGCGTGGTCGGGGGCGGGGCCTGATGACGCGGCCTGGTTGCAGTGTGTCTAATGTGAATGCAGGCGGAGCAGCTGAGGATGGAGCAGACGGACAAGGGAGAAACACACATCACACGTCTGAATGACTGTTTCTCCCGATCAGGATCTAGCTTTAATGTACCCTCACACTGCAACTTCGCTTTCCCCCCGTTCTGTCTGTCTTTCTTTCTTTTTTTACTAATTTCGCGACCGACCAACTGGGCACCAGTGAGTCTCCCAGCAGCCTGTGAAGGCACCGCCGGCTTCGCCTGGATGTGGAAGGAGAGAAGAGCCTTTTGAAAAGCACTCGCACCTTCATCCGGACTGCCTGCTCGTTTTTACTATCGACATGGAGGAAGACAATCACGGTAAGCGTGTGCTTTGCTCACAGTGGTTTTCTTTCCCTCCCAGATCGTGTGCAGGGATGGAATGGTGGATGGATGCATGGATGGATGGATGGATGGATGGATGGATGGATGGAAGGGTGGTTGTTTGTGTGTGAGTCAGGGCACACGGATGGTCTTGTGGTTTTTACAGACATATCCAGAAAACAATCAAACAATCAGTGGGCTGTCACCAAACCTGCTCCAGAACCCTGAGAGGGACAGACTGACACCTTCTGGATTTTCATGCTCTCCATCCTCCAGGTGACAGGCTGTTCCTGCATGGACGAATGTTTGGGAAAGGCTGATGTCATGAGGAAAAAAAAAAAAGATCCTTTTCCATCTGTTTGATGTCTTGCTGTTGGGCTTTGAAGTGTCTCTCTTTATCATGTGGCGCCATTTGAAGCCTGCAAACTGGTGGAAATTGATAAGATATCTGACTGGCAGCCTTCCGTATGGAGGGTAGACCTGTATACAGTGGCGTCAATTCAGTGGAATTAAGGTATGGCAAGGTTACGAGTCACAGAACTTAACTAGAGTATCAATCAACACGTCCAGCAAATACTCATAACAGAAGTCTGCTATGTAGCTTATCTGTGTGGTCAAGAAAATTGGAACTTTTTCAAATGCAGTCTCGCTCACTGCAAAAACTAAAAAAAAAACTAAAAAAAAAAGGAATATTTGTCTTATTTCTAGTTAAAATGTCTAATTTTCAGTCAAAAAATCTCATTACACTTAAAACAAGAGTCATTACCAGAAAAATAACTTGTTATTTGACCATTTTCACCTGTTTCAAGTAAATTTTCACTTGAAATAAGTAGAAAAATCTGCCAGTGGGACAAGATTTATCTTCTCATTACAAGCAAAACAATCTTGTTCCATTGGCAGATTTTTCTACTTATTTTAAGTGAAAATCTACTTGAAACAGGTGAAAATTGTTGTTTTTGAGTCTTGTCTTAAATGTAATGAGATTTTTTTTGACTAAAAATTATACATTTTAACTAGAAATAAGACAAATATTCTTGTTAAGATTTTGAGTTTTTGCAGTTTATAATAACTAGTGAAATCGATCATGTTGCTCTTATTTGCATTTGTAGTTATTCCATAAATGTATTTAAAAAAAACAAACATTTACATTTAACCCTTGAAGCAAAGGTGTGGCGGCTGCCATACCTTGCCATACCCAATTGACGCCCCTGCCTGTATAGCAGGATCTAAAGCTGCAAACAATATTATAAAAAGAGAGATAAAACAAATTCATCAGAGTAAATGAGATGAACCCTCTGCACAGGTTATCATGACCTTGATAGAAATACACAACTTCTTATACACGCAATTATTTTTAGCCCCAAAAGTTGACTTGCTGCTGAAAATGCCAATAAAACAAGAATGCTGTGGTTTGTAAATCATTTTGTTATCCTTGTTTTTAATCAAAATTGTTTAAGAGACAGCACATGAAATCCTACAACTGAGGAATCTTGTTGATTTAGAAAAAACATTATGTTTATTTTGAACAGTTGCGGCGTAAATGCCCCATAATTAGTGGCTTTCATCATCTGTGGTGTGTAATGTCATTAAACGATTCAGGAAACATTTAAAAAAAAGAAATCTGCACCTCATGTTCAGTCTACTAAAGATGGGCTGAGCAGTTGTAAACTGCCCCGTGGTCTGATGAATCAAAACATGACATTCTTGTAGCCCACATCCTGCTGCAGAGTGGAGGAACCTCTGTTTGTTATCAGCCGACTGTTCAAAAGCCAGCATGCTTGATTGTATAGGGGTTGGTACGTGTGGCATGTTTATCATTCATCTTCCAAAGACAGATTCTGGAGCATAATTGGCTGGCATCCAGATTTTGTTTCTGTCAGGGAAATACTTTGCACATTTCAGCAAGACTGCTAAACCACATTCTGCAATATTGCAACATCATGGCTTCAACAAAAGTCCCTGGGATGAACTGGTATGTGTGCAGGAACATCTGGAATCATTTGGTACATTATGAAAAGTAAGAATACAGGAGACCGGGTATTGTTTGTCAGTTGAAATCCAAGTGAGAATGAGGATGTGCTTCAGTTTTAAAACTGGTCTTCTGGGAGATGATGCAACATGTCCTGTGATAAACATGTGATAAACATGTCCTGTCTGCACTGTTTTGAAACTTGTTGCTGGTGTCAAATTTAAAAACAATCATGCATACCAGTGCATTCATTTTGAATGAGTGTGTCCAGGACTTTGACTGGGATTTAGTTTCAAACCTTACAGCTTCACTGCAACCAATCACGGAGCCACAAAAAAAAACAGTTAGGATGTTCATAGAAATTTCCCTGAAATACTTTGCAGGACTAGGCGAAAATGTACAAGAATTCATATCTGGGTATTTTTAAGTAGAATTCCAATAAAAGGTATAAATCATCATCTTCTATGAACTGAGCTAAATGGTAAGTTGCTAAATGGTAAGTTGCTAAATGGTAAGTTGCGAGTACTCAACGCAGTTGTTATCAACTTGAAAAAGAAGCCTTAAAACAAAAAAGAAAATAATTCACCTATATTTAAAACAGACTTATCTCTTCTCCAAGAGAAATGTGCATCGTTACTTTATAATCTGACTTTATAAAGTAAAAAATTCTCATTTTAGATGCAATTTTAATATATATCTTATAACACCTGCAGCCCTTGTACATTGATGTCTTTGAACCCAACATTGACTTCATCTTGCATTATTAAAACAAGCCAAACTTTATAAGTTAAATGATGGTACAGTGACACTCTGTATCTACAAACAGTAACTATCACCTGGGTGTTTGGTCCTGCGGCCCTAACAATGCGCTTTGATGCTAAAAAAATTTGACCCGTGGAGCTGCCCCTAACCCGGATTACTGCTCACACATTGTCGGCAGCTCGGAGTCAGTTATTGCATGATAGCGTACAAGTGCACACATGCGGGATGCTTATGAGCTGATTATCCAAACCGTCTTGTGGGCTGAGGGCCGCAAAGGGAGTGTGGTGTAAACAAATAGCTGCGGCCTGATAACGGCGTGTCAGTTACACTGATAGATTAGCAAAGACGTTCATTTGAACTTCCACTTTTCTACGAGTACACCTGCGTGCTCTTGTTTGACTGGACGTAGAAATGACTGTAGTCACTGCAGCTCTGTCATCATGACCTATATTATACAATAATTTCATTGTGAAAAGTGGACATCATCAGGGTTTTAGTTTCTCCTAATGCCATTTAGACAGATTAAACAGTTAATAGTCAACTCTGCTAATGCAATATTGTCATGTCTTCCAAGCAGATAGCTCACATGAGGCCAGTCACCGGTGAGGAGAGATACCGGTCAGTGGATCATGTGACAGGAAGCCAGATAGCACACAGGCATGCTGTGCAAGCAGCGTCAGTTATTTAACACACCCTTCTGTAGGTGTTAAAGCGAATTAAGAGTGCTGGCTTGCTTACTGATGCTCACTTTGCCTCTCGCTGACTTTCACACATCACTTAACATTGTTCACATGCACACTTTGACATGCTGGTATCACAACACGGGCACTCGGTGCTAAATGTGTCCCTGCCAGAACACTCACAGCAGCTCAAGTCAAAGTTTCATAAAGATAAGCTTGTCAACCCAGAAAATCTCAGAGCAGAGTCACGTGGCGCGACTTCTATATGATTAGATATGTTTCTCTGTTTTGACTTTACAGAAAAGAAGCTCCCGACTTCAGCTGAGTAACTCTGAGGCGTCTTTTCACACCACCAAATGTGCAGGTTATCCTAGTGTGTGCTTGTTGAGACTATACTTTTTTCTTCATTGGGGAAGCAGTCTGACAGCATGAGAGAATAGAGCCAACAGATGCAATCATATTCCATAGGATTAACTAACTGGATACAAACAGCTAATGCGCCCAAAGCCTCCTCCCATGATACTTAAGCAGTTTTATGAGAGGCCTCAGTTTCCGCCAAACTGACAGAGGAAGATGACCTGAAAAGACCTTTTCTAGGATCCAGGTGTGCATTACAACTGCTATAATCGATATTTTACACCGACTGATCAAATGACAGCATATAACGCAGGTGCAGTCCCATTTAGTGAAGTACTCTTTCAGAAATGATCCTCTGTTCTCGATTGTGTGAGAATGCACATCACATGAACATCACATGATAGCAGCATGATAAAATGGCACATTTAACGGCGCAGTAGCTGGAAGCCTGAACACAAGAGGGTCGGTAATTGGTTATCCACGTTGGCAAGGATGATTGCTTCCTTTCGGGAAAATGGTCAGGTGACGGGGATGTGACACTACAGGGAATGGCATGAAGTGACTAATAAGAGCCAACAGGAAGGGAACCTTGATGTGTGTGTGTGTGTGTGTGTGCGTGCGTGCGTGCGTGCGTGCGTGTGTGTGTGTGTCATGGGTTCCAAAGTTTGGCATTATTTCCCTGTTACGCTACAAACTCAGTGATACGGCCTAATTTTAAAGGCGGAGGAGGACCTGAAATGTCCTTTGGTGAGACCTTAAGCCCTAAGTTGCTCCCAGTGTGACAGTTCTGCTCCCAGTGAGGTGTCTGTGGATGAAGCAGTAACTCATCCCAGGATGTAGTTAAGTCTAGAAGGAGCTATATTTGTCCAAAAACAACAATTTGCAAGGTTTTTGTTGACTGTGAGCCAAGTTATTTTAATTAGGAACAAAAGTGAAACAATGGCATCGTTAGGAACAAGGCAGTCGGACCACCGCGTGTGTATTACATAACTATACCTATCCACAAACGGATTGAAACTGTAAATTGTGCTGCTGTTGATTGTTTGTGGGACTCAGCTGCAGCGTGGGATTCATTAATACATGCTTGCTGCATTCGCTAATCAGCGTTGGCGCTTCCCTGCTCAGTTTGCATGCCACAGAGCAGACAGGGCCCGGCCTCAAAATGGATGAAATCAGCAACGGGCTTTAAAGCGCTTTTATTACTCATGTGACTATTTTTAGCAGCATTGTATAGCTGGATGCAGAAGTGGGAAAATAAAACAAAACGCAGACAACAAATTCAGCGAGGAGGCGGCGTATCGAATGTCTGGATTGGAGTTTTCTCGCTCACAGGCCGTCAGTCAAAGATTAATGACGCTCTGTTAAGGAGTCAGAGCTTTTAAAGGAAAAATTCTGCTGTCCAGCTGTAATGAAATTGTCTGTAATGATGGTGTGCAACATACCTTGTGTTTATAGACACTAGGGGGGAAAAAAAGTGCAAAAACATTTGTTTTTGGCGTCTTCCTGGGCTTTCCTGGCCATATTTCCTGTATAAGTGTTGCAATTGAAGCGTCACTCAGCACTCTTCTCTCTATCTAACCGTGGGAAAAGTGAAATGAGGAAGGCCTTTCCTTCAATTCTCCTGCTCTTTTTGGACTCTTTGAGCGTGTGACCGTGAGCTGAAAAAACAAATCGTATCTGACCGGAGCTGTGCTGTTTTTACTTTAAGGATGTGTTAATGGCGTACAAATGGCCTTCTGTGCGGAGTCACAAATACACCACCTTCCTTTTTCTGGGTTACTGTGGAGCAGTGGCCAGAGGAGGTCATCCTGTGATTAAAGTCATTCATTCATTGAATTCATTCAGTCATTTACCGCGGTGTTTGATTGCAGAGAAAAGTATTACTTACTCAAAATATTTATCACATATTTATCTTTGTGATCTATATTCTCTTGGGATATCTACAACCTAATAGATATCTGACTTTATCCAATTATTTCAAAATTTTCCTAATATATTCGCCCTAGAAGGCAAGAAACCAAGATTAGATGCTTTGGGAAGCCTGGATCCACACTCTGTATGGCGTACAGGGGATTTACTGCAGCGCTGCAGTTTTGAGGGAAATTAGTTGAAGATGGAAAAGTTGGTGTAATTAGGGTTTGGAGTTTGTTGTGGCTGCAGGGTGAGTGTGTGGGAGGACATCAGGCTGTCATTTGGGACTCGCTGTGGCTGCTCTCGCCGTGGGAGGCGGGCCGGTTTATCGTAGGTGGCGGGTGGTGCTAAAGGGTGAAACAGAGCTCTGGCATCTGTTTCTCTGTACATTTGCGCTTCAGGCACTTTCACAGAGAGTCTATATCTGACCGGAAATTATACGTCTAGTCGTAATTCCCTTAATTGATTAATTAGAAAATGACTTTGGTTCGTTTGTCAGCAGAACTCTGTCTACCTCTTCATCTTCACCTTCTTCTTCTACTACTGTAAAACAGTAAATCCGAAGTTTTGACATCTGAGATACTGATTTGAGACACCACCCTGATTGTTTTCGATGAGTCTCTTGTCTCCATAAATGTACAAATGCCGATGATGATTGTTCCCGTATTGGATATTATTTAAAAATAGATCACAATAGATCACAAACATGGTGGCTTGGTGGACAGCACTGCTGCCTCACATCTAGAAGATTTTAATCCCTGCTTGAGGCAGTCTGTGAGAAGTCTGCTTGTTCTCCATGTCCTTGAAAGGGTTTCTAGGTGCTGTAATTTCCTCCCACTGTAAAAAAAAAGAAAGAAAGAAAAACCCCCTGCATGGTAAACTAGCTGGGGAATCCAAACTGACATATTGAATGTGTGGTTATTTGTATTCATGTGGCCCTGTGAAGGACAGGTTACGGTTGTTCAGGATGGACCCCACCCTATGCCCGAGCACATCAGGGATAGGCTCCAGTAGACCTCCATCACATTGAATGGATGGATAGATGGATGAATGGATGGGTGAATGGAAAAATGGATGGATGAATGGATGGTTCATAAACATTTTTTTTAGTCTTTGGCAAAATTCACATATTAACTTCTTACAATGGCCCAGAATTATTGTGTTTTTATTTTATTTATTTTTTATTTTATTTCATGAAAGCACAAACCAAAGGGGAAAAATTAGGTCTGATTTCAACAATGCTTTCTTCCATCAAAACCAGCCTTTGTACATTGACCCCGGACTAAACACTTATCAAGAAACACAGAAATAACTATACATTACGATATTTAATACACATTCCTTCAGCGCAGCAGTGATGAAGATGTCCATTATTTTTAATCAAGAGCTGTAGCATGTCTGAGTTCATGTTCCTGCACAGACCTGTTGCATCAGGGAGCCTTCATAACTGCAGTTTGGTTCGGCTGCAGCTCCGTGGATCAAAAACTCTGGATAAAAGAATAGAAACTGAAAACAAATAACTTCATCAGTCCTTTCTTAAAGCTCTTTGACAGTAGACGTCATGAAATATATCAGCAATGTGTTCAAAAATGAATGAATAAAGGTCAAAAATGCTATTGATATGGAAGGAAAAATGAGCCGCAGTTTAATGGTAATAATATCCAGACATTTGAATAGTAGAAAACATTTACGTTCTTGTTTGGCCTTCAAGATTGGAATTAATTATCTTTCTTATTATTAAGCTAAACCCATGAGATGGTTTAAAACCAAGTGAAACAGCCTGACAAAAGGCTCATAAAACAATTTAGTCAAATGTAATTTTACAAAGGGTAAATGGCTTTTAAGAACATATAACTTGTCTGCATACTGATACCAAACCCACCATTGCTCCTCGGTGCCTCTGCAGCCCTGAAACAAACTTTTGTGTGAATTCCAGTTGAATCTTGCATCTCTTTCACTCAACTGGCTTTCAGTAAGAATCTCACCTTTGGTATAAAAACCCAAGACTGAATTTAATTCACTCCACCTAAATTCCCTCCGGTGCCCCAGTGGTCTGAAATAAAAGCCTGCTCTGGTTCAAGCAAATGTGTCTCTTATGTGTGTCAAAGTAGAGGCGCTCAATGTGCTAAAAAGTGCTCTTTACAACCTCACTGGTTGACTCAGTAAGCAAGTTGTGTTGTTGAAAAGCTTAAAGGGCGACTTTAAAGAACAGACGTTTAATTTCACTGCCAAGAATGTGGGTTTTGTGGTGCAACATTGGAAAATAAATTAAAATAAAAAAAAGAAGCCACATGTAACCAGACGAGTACACAAACACGGTGATGGTCATGTGTAGGGCGTGAGTTGAGGCTTGGAACAAACGGCACTATTTATGTGTCGGGAAAGGAGACTGCATATGGAGTTGATTAGACGAGAGACAGTGGAGGCTTCTCTTCTTGTTCCCATCTCCATGGTAGTGTGTGCATGTGTGTGTGTGGTAGACAACACATTGTAGCCGTTTGTACGGGGGTAACATGTCTGCTGTTGTAAATAGCTCGCCAGAATTATTACTTCAAGCTGTAAGGAGGAGGGGTTGGTCCTGAAGTACAAAAGAAAGACAACAGACACCAAAAGAGCTTGGTAAATTAAAAAAGCCGGAGTTTGGGGAGCGCAGACAGACGCATAGATTTGCTGTTTTCGAGTAACCCATGCCTCGGATCAGTGGGGAGACGACAGTCAAAGAGCAGACGGGGTCCGGCTAAAAAGAAGTGGAGGGAGGTGATCAGAGGCTGCAGGGGCGACGTGTTTTTCTTGGCTTCTGCCTTTGCAGAAATGGAAAACACCGTGCTGACTTTCACCTTAACTCACAGATGGGTTGCTTTCCAACCTCCGTTACGTGCTTTCGGGTTGTAAAGCAGTTATGTGAGGCAGATGAAGTTAAATGAAAACATATTTGAAAGGCTTTTGAGATCATAGTCCTGACAGTGACAAAACAGAAACACCCCACCCCACCATTCACACGAATGACTTAATTAACAAGTCTTGGCCTTTTCTAACTGGATTTCTTTACTTTCTTTTGATGATGAAGCTTATTTTGACTTTTTGTTTCAATTGGAGGTGGAAGAGAGCAGAAGAACGTTTTTGATCCAGCAGGTTGCAACTGAATATGTTGATATTTGAAATGATCCATCGATAAAAGCTGCACTGATCTCTGAGCCAGTGCCAAGGCAGTGTGTGTTATTTTTCATGCTCTGGGTGGTTTCGGAGGGGATTTTTGCAATAAAAGATTATCAATACGATCAGGGCAATCTCACAAAGTCTGTGTTTGGGACCTACACAGCAACATGCTGGATATCTAAGCAGAGATCCCGTTGAAAACGAATGCTCGCCGAGGACTTAGAAGTCTGTCCCTGTCATCCAGGTTGACCCTCTGTGTTTCTCCTGGTGTCTGCACATATTCAGCATCACTGAAAATGTGTCCTCATCCATTGTTGGATTTCTATGTCGCTTGCAGACCAGATATCTATCACAATAATGGACGTGAACGTCCTCGTATCAGATAAGAAATACACTCATTCTGCCTCATGTCACCTGAGACGCAGAGGAAACAATATCTCACAGGAAGTAATCTTATCAAACATGTGTTGCCTCTAAAATGTATTTTCATATTAAGGTTTTTTTCCATCTTATTTTTATGTGACTGGCATTGTATCCAAAATTGCTTTGAGGGTTGAATTTAAAGATAAAAACACTGATAAAGAATATGATAGTACAATAAACAATAACAAAACTTATGAGGCTTCGGCCATTCTAGCAGCTTTGTTAGACTGTATTTAGGTGCAGAAATGCTGTTTATCACATATGTTGGCCATGTTTACCACCTTAGTTCAACCTGTCACTATTATATACTGACACTTAACACAAACTGACATTATCCACCAAAAGCTTCAACTATAAAAGGATTATTATTCCAATTCAAGTGGATGTTCTGAGTCCACAGCTGGTGTAAGAACGACACTGCTGGGATCCCTTTCATTTTTTAGTTAATGATACAACAGAAAGCCAGTTAAAATACTAATACATGTAACAAAATTTTTCTAAACGAAAGAAACGATTCGTCATTCACCAACATCAAAGACCAAGCAGTCTTTGACACTGGTAGCATCCCTGAATATTGTGTTCTTTACTGATATCCTTTTGACGAATGCCAGGAAATCATCAAACTGACATTTACTTATGAAATAAGAGTAAAATCTATCCTCAAAAGATGACTCATTTAGAGAGTTACACTTGTGTGTAGTTTCCTTTTTTTTTTATTTCCCTGCAAAACGTGCAGCAGTAGCAGCAGATCATGAAGGCCCATGTTGGAGGCTGGATGCAGCAGTGTTGACGCTAACATGATTATCATAGTAATTATAGTTAGTGGTGTGCATGGCACTACATAGTGTTTATATGATGTGGTGTTTACTACTTGTTTGGTAGGACTGTCAAGCTGTTTAGAGGTTGCTCTAAAGTAATACACTGTAAAAACAGCCCCTTTAGAAATAAGCCTTAGCCTTATATTCCTAAATCTAGTCAAATTGTCTTATTTTAAGCAAAACCAACAATGCCAATGGGGTAAGCAAAATTTTTATGACTAAATTCTTAAAACATGCAAAATAGTCTAGCCAGTGGAAAAAAAGTAAGTAATTTTCTTGAAACAAGCCTTTAAAGAAAAAAAGACTCTGTTTTCCCCAAAAAAACGTTACTAAATGCCCCTGAATGATGTCATATCTTAACTAAAATCATCATGTCACATTTTACTCTATTTGGCTTTCTTCTATTGGTGCAAAATGACTGTTGCTGATAGTAAAGAGATACTGAAGTTGTTGAATGCCAGAATTAATCTGCTTTAACAGATTCTTGGATGGAGCTATGAGAAATGTGACAGAATGATAAATTCATTTCACAATCTTTTTCCAAACTCTGTTTAATAGTGCATGATGATCTTGCTGCCGTGAGTGAACGCTGAGCTACTTGGATCATACTCAGCCTGCGAAAGCCCCTCATCCTGCCTCGATGCCAGAAGAAACAGCATCCGTCTCATTCATTCTCAGACGGATCAAATCAGGAGATTGTAGTTACTTTGGCCGCCAGCGTAAGGGCCAAGAAAGCCCCCAGATTCATCGAGTCAAATGTTGACATTGGGGCTGATGTTAAGCAGATGTGTGATATGAGGGGGACATCGTGTGCAGACCACCTCCTATGCAACCACACATTCACATAAATGTACTCGCTGCAGGAGGTCCCTTTTGAAAAAAAAGTGCAGATTAACCGAGCAATCAGCCCCCTGAGCCCCAGATTCTGCTGGTGACCCCCAGAGGTGGTTAAAAACCAGAGGCCATGTTAGTGCTCTTCACACAAAGGCAACAGCTGCCGCTGCATTTGTACTAAATCTGCAACACGGTGTGCTTTGATAATGCATGCATACTGTATGAACAGTGTTGTTGTTGGTATTAACTTGAATGAAACAACAAGCTTAACTTGCATGCCTGCAGACAACCTCATTCACCTCACGCTGGCCTTTTCCTGCCCTGACATCCCATCATTCCTGCACAGCAGCTCTGCCGATAGCTGCAGCAGATTATCTCCTGCCATAAAGACTCTCGTTATTTCATCCAACATCACAGAGGAAGACAAAGTAGGTTAAAGTCGTGCAGCTGCTAGTCAGTGGGAACATCTGTATACATGCAGTTGTACATCACACTTCCGCTCTGATGGACTTGTGTTGGGGTTTAGAGCACACGGGGGGAGGGGTAGTGTGTGGGATTAGTTCCAGCTGGTCATGTGGGGGTCCGGCCACACGCTCGTACGTCTGTGTGTATGACCTGGACTTAAATGCAGAACATCTCTTTGTCCAAGAGGGATTGAGGACATCAGGGTTCAGATTAGAGTCTGGATCCTAAAGAAGTTTCCTTGACCTTCCTTGCTTTCTTGCATGTGACACACAGCGACTTACAGGGCCATGTCGGGTAATTTCTTTTTTTAAAGCTCAACCCCTTTTAAAGGCGAAGAGTGTTGTAAGTTTAAATAAATTCACACCCACATGAGTCACTCTGAGTGGGACAACAGCCAGGAAGTGTGGGACATTCACTCCCACTGGTTTAATTAGTGACTGTAGGGAGGACCTAGAATATGATTTCATAGCTTGGCAGTACACTTTTTTTCTCCATTTTGTGTGTTTAAGCATAAAATTACTTGAGAACGAATTGCTATTCGATCAAACCTGGCGTTGTAAAAAATGTAAAATGCCATCTAAGCGTCTGGTTTCAGTGGGTGATCAGGGAAAACTGTCAGTACTGGGTGTGAAAGAAGCCAGGGATTTTCTCATAAAAGAAGATTTTGAGGGATTTGTTTTATCGGGGGGAAAATACTGGAGCAAAAGGGGTTTAAACCATTTAGAGTATCTAGATACAGTACATTTCTGTTACTGACTGCAGCTATTTGACCCCTCTAATGTCTGCTGTTTCCATGAGTCACACCATAATTGATTTTACTTGATTATCATCCAAGCGTGGCCATGTTTGCTTTGAGCCACTGGAATGGCAGCGACCAGCTTTTGCCATCATGACTCCCGCTGTGCTTGCTGAAGACACTAAACTCATTTTCTGAGATATTCATAGTGGGTCATGTGGAGGGAGTTTGTTAATAATGTAATTGAAGGACCACCTCTGTGGAAGAAAAATACATTTGGACAGAACCACTGGTTTATTAGGACCCTATAGCCTCCTCTGTAATCAAATGTGTGGTTTTAAAGACATTAAAGTAGATACAATAAGAAAGACCAGGATTGAAAGATAATGGGAATGCCTTGCTCTTAATGGTGGTAGAGTCTTATTAAAGTGGGCTCCCTCTTCTTTTCATTAGATTTGTAATGAATCAAGATTGTAATCATGCACACAGTTGCAGTACTCGGATATCTCTATGAGGTAATGTTGTATTGTTGACTTAGACTAATGGAAAACAAGGGGCTATTTGCTGCCTGCACACCATCTACCCCTGGCTAAATTACTGGAAAGATAAGGGTACTAAGAAAATATGGTTAAAATTGGATCAGTTTTATTGTTATTTTAGGCAGACAGGGGTGTATTTTATAGGTGAAAAAAATGAGTTGTGGTGCTTTGGTTTGTTACATAAGAGGTTGTTTGAAGAGGGACTATTGAGCAGAGGGAGATGTAGTGGAGTTAGCAATGGAGAGGTAGAAACTATATGATATTTTATTCAGGGAATGGTGATAAATATGTTAGATTTTTTCTTTCATTGTCACATTTAAACAGTTTTGCTGTTTCTAATTGAACTGGTTCAGTTCTTTAAAGTGGAGAGTGTTGCAGAGGTGATGTATCTGAGGGTGCTGTAGAGCCAAATGTTCAGTATTGAGGAGGAAGTTGGGATGATGGGGACACATGATGTTTCTGAGGGGGGAAGGATTAGAGGATGAACTTAAAGGAGCATGAGGCAAGATTGAGGCAGGATTTATGAAAAAAATTTGTATACGTTTGAAGTTTTCTAGTAATAATGTCAGATGAAGCGTTCCAAACCAAAAAGAATGAGCCCTCTAGTGTATCTCTCCGTTGCCTTGAACAGGCTGTGTGCTGCAAAATGTGCTGCAATTCGGACTCCGAATTTCCCGCGCTGTCCTGCGGATGTGACGTCAAATAACGCTGCAGGCGCGTTCTCCCCGTTCTCCCGTGCCGGCTTCACTGTTGGTTGCAGTACCCCCGACAGCCGTCGTGGCGAAGGGTGGCACTAGAGAGTCTCATTTCTTAAAAGGAGCCTCATGCTCCTTTAAGGGGACCAAACATTGAACCCTGAGGAACGCCATTGGACAAAGGACTAATGGGGGGAAACTTGGCTTCTCTTCGTATTTTGGTCATCATTGAAGGTTAAAAACATGATTTATTAACTGAGTAGGTTTTGAAAGATCAACAGCCTCATGAGGAGCTCTATGGGACTTATTTATACATATTTAAACATGAATTTGCTTTTGGGCGCGAGGGGTTGTACACCCTAGCCAGGTGACAAAGCCATCATGGCCAGTAACAAACAACCATGTACCTTCACATTTCTATCTGCTGACAATTTATAATTTTCTTACAATTTATTATATCTGCTTTTGTGCTCTGGGGGGCAGTCAGAGTACAAAACTAGCACAGGGGTGGAGAAAGCTTAAAACCCCACACAGAAAGGCTGCAGATGGGAGGCACAACAAGGAATCCTTTTGCTTTGAGGCAGAAGTACTAACCAACAATAGTAGTGTGAAGCAGCCTTGCACATTTTTGAGAGGACAATTGACTTCAAAGCTACATTAAAAGTGCCTGCAGTTATATTACATAATTGCAGAGAAGTAGCTGGAGGTTCACAAGTCTAATTAACATCTTTATTTTTATACTGTCAGTCATTGCTATCTCATGTCCCACTTTTCTATCTATCAAACACACGGCCAGCAAAGGAAATCCTTCACATCCGTCCACATGCCCATCATTCATGGTGTTTCAAAGAGCTTAGGAAGCACCTTTTTTGTTTCTTGTAATACCGTCTAGAACAACACTTGGCAGTGCCGAGCACGTTTCTTCAACTGATTACTCTTTCCTCTTGAGCCCAGTGACCTTGTTTTACTGTAATTGGAACAGATTCCCAGCTGCAAGAGAAAATGAAAAAGTCAGTTTTGCTTCCTTCTGCATCACGTACACACAAAGCTCTGTGTGATATTAGATGTTTTCCCGTTGAGAAGTTTTGCATTTTCTGCCTCTGAGCTGGTTTGATGAAGCAAGATTGCACAGACGCGCTCTTATTCAACAAGATGGAGAAGCAAAGTGTGCATTGGGGCAAATGAAAAGGGGAGAAGTAAAAAAATGAGAGTATAAAGACCAAGACTGGGACAGAAAGACAAAAGCCAGTCATCCTCTCCTCCTTCTCATATTTGCCTAGAGCGGAAAGATGCCCACGGTTTGGGAATCAGGGTTGTGAGCGGCGTTAAATTGCCAAATTCAAATTTAGTGAAAGAAAAGTTAATCTGGATTAGTTTTATTAATAGTATTTTCCCCTCAGCCAAATGAAGAAGGAAGGATGAGATAAAACACTTTCAAGTGGAGTAATTAAGACCCTCCGCCTTCTCCCTTTCTTTCATTAATTAAGATGAACACACCAACTCTTGATACACGCTCTTAGAGCAGAACAAGGTGAAGAAGCAGCAGAACATGTCTATATCTTGAATCTGCAGTGAATTGAAGACTTTGCTGGTGCTCTGAGTTTTGTTTTCTTCTTATTTAACATTTTCCACTTGATTAGAGGCTGGATGAAAATATAAATGTGGGTTGTGACTGAATGATAGTTGAAGTCTCCTTTGTTTCGTTTCCATCATATTTCTTTTAGTTCCCGAGGATCTGTCCCTGGAGGAGCGGGATGAGCTGTCGAACATCCGGCGGAGGAAGAGAGAGCTTCTGGATGATATTGAGGTGTGTGCTCACAGACTGTACCCATAGGGGACTTTGAGTGTTTACATGAGAGGCTGGTTTGGCCTCTGTTCAGTATTTCTTGGCTGCATGTTTCCATGTAAATGTTTGGTCAGAATTACTATTATTGTGAAAAACATTAATAATAAGGTTAGAAGTTGACACATTTATTTAAATATTTGCAATCAGACTACGTTTTCCTTTAAACTTTGGCAGTTTTTAAGTTGTAGTTGTATTTACTATAACCTCTGTAGATTGAGAGGTGTGCTTTTCATCAAATTCTGTTTCTCCTCTAAACATATTTTCTTAATTTTGCTCAAAAGGCTATTTTTATCTTCTTTCAGTCCACAAGAACGGTTTATACAATGCACCACTCATATTTAAATGCTTATGTTCAAATTTCTGATGCCAAATATCTGTGGTGAGGACACAAGAAAGGTTTATTCTTTTTTTCCCCAAATTCTACGAAAGTCTTTTTTTCTTCTTTTTTAAAAATCATTTCAGTGCTTGGCAGGTGCTTAACTATTTGGGAAAAGTTTTGAACTGGAGTATTTGTAAAGCTTTCAAATCTTTCCAAACAATAATTGACAACCGAGACAGAGGTAAATGAGGTCATCTCTTCAGGTGCTCAAACTTTTGCACAGTATAATTTTTTTTTTTTTAACCTTAAACCTGATGTCTGGTGTCACAGTTGTTTGCATGCAACTGTGTACACTAACAGGAAACAGTTTTGTGAAACTGCACAAAGAAATCAGTATGTACTTAGTAAATGTACTTAGTTTCGCATGTGGTAATAATTGTTTGCCTTTTAACTGCACGGCCCATCTACTGCAGCTCTGTGGGTCTATTTGCATGCTGTCTGTAATGCAAATGGCCTGTCTGCGTCTTTGCACAGCTAGTTTGCTCTTCCATAAAAAAGTTATGAATTTTCCAATGCAGAGGAGTGATTCTTATCCCCACCTTTCCGTGACATGTTGTGTCTTTGCTCAGAGATTGAAGTATGAGATAGCAGAGGTCATGACGGAGATCGAGCAACTCACATGTGTTGGGGAAAGGTAAGTCAAGATACTTGGTTCATTATTTTGTAATTTGAGTTATTTTTTTTCTTTTCGTCTTGTCTCATTGACAGCGGGAGCACTGCACCGGGTTGAACCGAGACCTTTTATAGAGTTATATAGATAATTTTATTCCTGTCTGGAGGTTTCTGCATCCTATTTGTTCTTTTATCAGTTTAAATAAATTGGCTGTGCACTCTATAATACTTGAACAGTTTGTTGTTGGTGTTATGTTACTGAAGTGAAAAAAAATGTAAGTGGATGTTTTTTTTTCTTGGCTGAAACTTACCGTATATGCATCCATTTGAAGAAAATGCTCCCCCTGTAATGAAAATACTTAAAAAATACAAATAACATGACCTCTGTGACTTCTGTACCCATAGTTCACAGTAATTATTTGGTTTTTACCTTCGGTCATAGATGATCGCGTCCAACGTCTCCATGTTAGTTTGTTTAAGGATTTGCATGGTTTGCCAAAGACGTCAAAGACACATGGATTACAAAGCTGCCTCTTGTTTTGAAAGATAATCTCAAAGCTGATGTATAAGCACAGGATGTGGCTTTATTGAGAAGTAAAATTAAAATAACTGTTTGTACTGATAGATTTTTGCATCCGTTGTTAATAAGAAGCATTAAAAGTGCCTTTCTAAGTTATACTCCCGTCAGGTCCCGTCTCCTTGTGTGTCTCCTTTTTAGTTGTAAAAGTTTTTTTTCCTGTGTAATTATGAGGATGATTTGATCATGATTATATATTATATGCATTTTTATGTATTAGACATTACCATATTTTATATGATTATGTATGTGTGTAACAGTGTTTCACAGATTAAATTTAAGCATTAAGAAATAATGGTTATGTTTATATTTTGAGGAAATATGTTAAAATAAAAGGCAAGGTCCTTATTTAAAACGGCATATTTATGTCTGTGTCCCAGTAAAACGTCCCAGAGAAACAAACAGATTGCTATGGGCCGGAAGAAATTCAACATGGATCCCAAAAAGGTGTGTTATTTCTGCTTTTTTATCTTTGTGCTTTCATTGTGACCTCCAGTGTCTCAGCAGTTTGAAACTAGATGACTGTCTGTGCTCGACCCACTCTCAGCTGTGAAATCCTGTCATTTCACATCACCTGTCCAAGACCGAGATGAGCAGTCACAGCGTTTTTCTGCATGTCCTCTCCAGGGAATCCAGTTCCTGCTTGAGAACGACCTTCTCCAGCACACTCCCGAAGACATCGCCCAGTTCCTCTACAAAGGCGAGGGGCTCAACAAGACCGTCATCGGAGACTACTTAGGCGAGCGGTGAGACAGAGCGTCTGCCGCGATGAGCGAGAAAGTCCTTCTTACATGAGATTAACAACCCCCCTCTGTGATTAAAGAAGGAGTTTATGGACTGGATTTACTGATTAAAGAGGGGGAACATGATTGAGCCGCCTCCAACATGAATCTTTGAGGCAGTGTTGGTGTCTTCTCATAATAAGTCCTCCCATGTGGACTTAGAGCTGATAATAATACGACCATCCAGCTTCCCACGTCTCAGGCCAGGACGCTGGGTGGTGAAGAAAGAGGGGAAGCCCAGCAGGAACACTTACACACTTAAGCGTACTTTATGAGACAGAGGCAAAAACAAAAGAAATAAAAAAACTAGTTGAAACCAGGGTAAGTGAGCAAAAAGAGAAGGAACACAGAAACCAAGATTTCACATATAAAAATGGTCATTAATACGTCTGAAATTAATATAATATCAGCTGAGAAAGATTTGTGATACTTTTTGTGAAGCAAAACAAGATTTCTGGCAGTGAAATCTGTGGGAATTAATTCATAGATAATCTTGTAACACAACGTGTGATCCTAAAATGGTAGAGTATTTTAAAAGTCAACATCCTATAAATCAGTCTTCCAACCAAAAAAGAAAAGAAAAGAAAAAAAAAATATAAGATCAAAGGTTTGAGGAACAGCCCAGATGATAGAGTGCAAAAGAAAAGCAATTCATTATTTCTGCCTCGTGTGATCAAACTAAACGCTCCGAAGTCGTAGGATGAGACTTTGTGTTTGAGCGTCATGAGCTGCTTGTCAACGTAATAAATCCAAACGGTCAAAGTGTTTGAGCGTAGTTAATGGTGGACAGTAGCAGCAAGGCGAGCGGTGAGATAGCAGCAGGATAGTTTGCATTTTTCATACAGTTTATCTATATTATTTAAAGAGGCAAAAGAGGCCGAGTCACATCCAAGTGATGGTTAAAAATGATTATTTTCATGGAATAAAACTGTTAGGTGTGTAATAGAGTCTGCAGACTTACCTGAGTGTACACGCTGCTTGTGCATTAGTTGACGGTTGTTGATGCAATGAAACACACCAGGGGAGTCAATTGGGTATGGCAAGGTATGGCAGCCGCCACACCTTTGCTTCAAGGGAAAATGTAAATGTTTGTTTTTTAAATACATTTATGGAATTACTCTGTGTCTATTTGTATTGATTATTCTATTACTTAATACATATAGATTCTATATGTATTAAGTAATACAAGAATCAATACAAATGTAGTTATTCTATATTATAGAATAACTACAAATGCAAATCAGAACAACATGATCGATTTCACTAGTTATTATAAACTGCAAAAACTCAAAATCTTAACAAGAATATTTGTCTTATTTCTAGTTAAAATGTCTAATTTTTAGTCAAAGAAAATCTCATTACATTTAAGACAATACTCAAAAACAACCATTTTCACCTGTTTCAAGTAGATTTTCACTTAAAATAAGTGGAAAAATCTGCCAGTGGAACAAGATTGTTTTGCTTGTAATGAGAAGATAAATCTTGTCCCACTGGCAGATTTTTCTACTTATTTCAAGTGAAAATTTACTTGAAACAGGTGAAAATGGTCAAATAAGTTATTTTTCTGGTGATGACTCTTGTTTTAAGTGTAATGAGATTTTTTGACTAAAAATGAGACATTTTAACTAGAAATAAGACAAATATTCCTGGTAAAAAGTTCAAATTTTCTTGACCACACAGATAAGCTACATAGCAGACTTGTGTGATGAGTATTTGCTGGACGTGTTGATTGATACTCTAGTTAAGTTCTGTGACTCGTAACCTTGCCATACCTTAGCTTCGACTGAATTGATGCCACTGAAACACACACATGCACACATGCACACATGCACACATGCACACATGCACACATGCACATACACACACTCGCTGACTGAGGCTGCAGACCAGGGGGACATAGAGGGGGGAGACTCTAGGGACTTTTTACAGTCCCAGTTGGCTTTATTCACGGAGCATCATCAAAGAGACCACCTACCCGCTGGATATCACACTAAACACAGGCTCAGGGTTTACACTCGGCAATTATCACTAATTAAGCTCACGCACGGAGCAGGAACCTATCATTACATGCTGAGCAGAGACGGAGATGGAGAGAGGGACGCAAGAGGGACACAGGGAGATAAGAGAGAAAAATAACTAGAAGGAGAGCCTTTTTAATGTTCTTGTTTATATGAATTTTGTCACATACTGTATGCTCCTTGTCGTCCCAGTGAGACACAGATATTGGCTTTTTCTTTCTTTTTTTTTGAACTTTTCATTGTTGTTTGTAGTCACTGATATGTATATGTGTGTTCAGGCATAATTTGATCTCGCTGAGACTACAGTATAGGGCACAATATGGCCACAAACACAACAAAGATACAAGTTGTCAAAACAAAAACAAAGAAATCCTTGTTCTTCATGGTTGGTCCAAGTCTCATAAGCCATTGCCTTCAGCCTTTCTACTGTATCTCGCCACATAAAACATCAAACTTTAAAGTCTAAAATCAGATGTGAACAATAAACAATGAGGAGCTGATAGAGACAGAGGATCATGGACGCAAAGCAGACTAAATATGATCAGAGAAGCTGTGGCCGCGGTTTGAGAGCAGTTGATGACTTTAACTCCGAAAAACCTTCCCAACGTCCAAATAAACCTTTTGTCAGAAAAGAGACTGCGTGGGTTTGGTCTCTTTGCTGTTTTTTCCATCAGTCAAATACAAACCCTCCCCACTTTACTGCCACCCCGGTATCAGCCAGCTGTTTCAATTGCTTCCAGACTCGGAGAGGAGCCTCTGATGTGAATAACAGCAGAAGTATGTCAGGAATGCAGAGAAGAAGTACTTTCCTGGAATATATTTTGATTTCTCCCACCCTAACGTCTGGGTTCACGTTGTCTTCAGAGAGTTATAACACCTCCAGTATTTATCTTCTTATGGTGTGAAAATAATGAGTCAGAAGGTTGAATCATACTGGAAAATGTGTTTTTCTGTCTTGTTTTCTCCACCAGAGATGACTTCAACATCAAGGTGCTTCAAGCCTTTGTGGAGCTGCATGAGTTTGCAGACCTGAACCTCGTCCAAGCGCTACGGTCAGAGGAGTTATCCACACAAATAAAGAGCAAAAAAAAAAAAAATGTTATGTGTTCCTAGGAAATCTATCGTGCTCACCCTGGTCCCTCTTCCTCTCTAGGCAGTTCTTGTGGAGCTTCCGCTTGCCGGGCGAAGCCCAGAAGATCGACCGTATGATGGAGGCGTTCGCCTCGCGCTACTGCCAGTGCAACGCGGGAGTCTTCCAGTCGACAGGTCAGCTGCACGGCAGGCTACTGTAGCGTGAACCTGAGGCTCTGTCAGATGAGCTCCACTACCTCTTCATGGCCATCCAATCTTTTTTTTGTGAAATATTCACCAACTAACCTGAACGAGGGGTGTAGCAAGGAGAAAAGAAAAACACACTATATTTTGGTGTTTAAATAATTTGCTTAATAGTACATTAAATTTGACCTTTTGACCTACTGCTCGGCCAGTGGCTGGATCAGTTTGGTGTCATCTGTCCTATTGCTACAGCTATTTAAAGGTATAAAAGTGACCGATTGTTGAAATGTCAGCCATATATCTATTATTTAATGTTCACAAGCTGTTTTCACAAGCTGTTTTCCATGGCCTGATTGGTACTTACCTAATTCATCCAATATTTCAGTGAAATATTTTAACCAGTGGTCTTAATTCAATTCAATTCAATTTTATTTATATAGCGTCTAATACAACAGATGTTGTCTCTAGACGCTTTCCAGAGATCCAGAACATGAACATGAACATAAACATAAACATAAACATAAACCCCCGAGCAATTATTATATAAACAATGCTCTTACAGCTTGCTGAATTTATGATCAAGGCAAGGCAAATGTATTTATTTATTTTTTTTAATATGTTTTTATTGGCAGATTGTTTCCACAATACAGAGCAAAACAGATGAACATACCTTTTTTTTTCTCCCTCTCCCCATCCCTCCCCCCATGGTTATCATCATTAAGTTTCCTTTGGGAATAGCAAAAAATAAATAAAAATAAACAAAAAATAAAACAAATAATAACAATAAAATTTAAGAAAAATAGCAAATAAATAAAAATAAAAAGATACTAATATAGTGACATAAAAGTAGTAGTAGTGCAATGACTGTAAACTTAAATAAGAAAATAAAGTGAGAATGAAACCGAGATGGGTTATCTAGAGATTAATAATTATTTCTTAGATCAATAATTAGCAATTTCAGTAGAAGTAACAAGTTATACTAGTAAACACTTGAGTCGGAATGTTGTCATATATCACCTCCAGAGTTATATACCAATGTAATTGGGCTGTTACTATTTTTAGGGATAGAAAAGGCAAATGTATTTTTAAAGCACATTTCACACGACGAGCATGGACTCAATGTGCTCAAATACATAAACAAACAAACAAACAAAATTACAGGTTTACAATAACAGAAACAGACAAAAGGATGTCAAGAGAAAAACAACAATAACAACAATAATTCCATTAAAACAAAAATGCTATCACAAAGGTAAGTTTTTAGTTTGCTTTTGAAAGAGAGCACTGTTGGAGCAGATCTTAGTTCCTGCGGCGAGGAATTCCAGAGAGTGTAGTAGTGACTGAAAGCTCCATGATCAGATCTAGTGTAAATTCTAGGTATGATGAGGAGACTCTTATTTGATGATCTAAGGGATATGTCCGGTATGTATTCAGTCAGCATGTCAACCATGTAGGAGGGAGCTAAGCCATTCATAGATTTAAAGATAGTAAGAAGTACTTTAAAATCTACTCTTTGTTTAACAGGGAGCCAGTGAAGAGAGGATAAAACAGGAGTGATGTGTTCATACCTACTGGTTTTTGTTAGAATTCTGGCTGCAGCATTTTGAATAAGCTGGAGTTTATGTAACACTTGCTTTGTTAGTCCTGCAGATCATAATTTGTTGGGGTTTTTTTTTCTTCCAAAAGATCTAATATTTGTGTATTCCCCCTGAAAATTGAAATGCACCAACTCTTTAAGCTGTAAGTAGGCTTGGCTGAGGCTTGTTGTGTTTTCTATATTCATATCAGCAAAGTGTGCAATCCAATATGTCATTATTGACTAGCAGCCTACTCTCATGTACCAACAGAAACACTGCCCAAGGGTCCCTTATACTTATAGGATGTGTGATACATGGCCTGTTTTTTTTTTTATGCGTTTCAATCATTAAGCCAAAAGAGTTACTGTAACTAAAGCTCAGTGTGGATTAACCGGATTAAAATAACCTCGGATTCCAGTTGGCTTCAGCTACACAGTAAAAAACCAGCAACAAACAAGGGTCATCCATTATTCAGGAGGAGTCGCAGTCGCCCTGAGTGATACATGGTCTTGTGATAAACACAGCCTGCAGGTACATCTGTCAGTGAATAATTAAAGAGGCGTTGGAGAAATCATCCTTTAGCATGCAGTGCTGCTGCAGGTGTATGTGGTCACAGAGAAGTGACAGATTCTGGTGTGCTCCAGGTTGAAAGATGCTGAGCAGCTATGGTAAAATGTAAAATGCACGATCATTGAGGTACTCAAATGTTGATATACTTGCTTTTTTGTGCATATTCACTTGAAAAACAGTTTGCAGTTGAATGAGTTAAGCATGCACATTATGTCAGTGGTCCCATCTGCACATAGATAGACATGCATATTCATGTACACGTGTGTGTACAGTCACCGTGGGTGCAGGGCAGAGATTCAGCTCGAGGTTTTGTCTGCGTGTGTCGGCAATCACGCACTGAGCCTACGAAACCACGACACTCATCAGTAATTTCTTCTTTTTTTTGGCTATGGTGACATTCCTCTTGCTCCAGGACCTCGGTCTCCACAGTACTGTACGGTGCACAAAGCTCCTCTTTTTGACAGAGGAGCAGACAAACAATAGGCTGCCCATGACCAAAGTATGTTTTAACACACTCAGCTGGTGTTTCCCTGGAAAATACATGAAATAAAAAAAGTGCAGCAAATGAGAAATAGTTGTAAAAACACTCAAAAATACATAGCTTTGGATGAGACCTTTACCTGTGTCTGAGACAGAGGCCCACAACCCACAAAAAATGGTACCATGACCCACTTTTGTGTTCTGACCCACCAGATGAGAATCAGTGGTAAATAGCAGAGTATACTGCTATATGCTGATGACACCGTGTTATATGCTCTGAGAAAATCTTACATTTCATATATGAAGTAAATGTATTCTATCTTTCCATTGATCCATCGAGCAATCCATCCTTTATCTTACACGTATCTACAGTAATTCATGGGAGCAATAGTCTAAAGGAGGGATGCCCATACCTTCCTTTCCCCAGCTACGTTCTCCAGCTCCTCTGGGTCAACACTAAGGCGTTACTATCAACTAACCAAAAATGTAATCTCTCCTGTGTTTCAAAGATCTACCTTGAGGCTTTGGTCCCTGGTTGGACGTGCCTGAAACACTTCCAAAGCCAGTTGACCTGTTGGCACTAGGGATGGGCGATATGGACTAAAAAATGTATCACGATAATTTCTGGCATTTATCCCGATAACGATGAAAATGGCGATAAAAGAAATACCAATTCAAGTCCACCTTTTTAACTATAAATCTATCTCGCTCTCAGATCTGCCATGTTTGTTACACAAAAACGTCATCAATGGGAATTTATCCTTTCTTTCTTTCTTTCTTTCTTTCTTTCTTTCTTTCTTTCTTTCTTTCTTTCTTTCTTTCTTTCTTTCTTTCTTTCTTTCTTTCTTTCTTTCTTTCTTTCTTTCTTTCTTTCTTTCTTTCTTTCTTTCTTTCAGGCTCATTTCCTTCCTTCCTTCCTTCCTTCCTTCCTTCCTTCCTTCCTTCCTTCCTTCCTTCCTTCCTTCCTTCCTTCCTTCCTCTTTTCTCGCTTCCTTCCTCCTTTCCTTCCTTCCTTCCTTCCTTCCTTCCTTCCTTCCTTCCTTCCTTCCTTCCTCCCTCCCTTCCTTCCTTCCTTCCTTCCTTCCTTCCTTCCTTCCTTCCTTCCTTCCTTCCTTCACGTACGTTGTGCGTGGATTTAACTCAGAACTGTAAATCAGACTTTACACAAAAACGTCATAAATGGGAATTTATTGCTTTTTTATCGCGAGATGACAAATTCTTATCGTGGGACATTTTTTTGACGGTATATCGTGAACGGTAAAATATCGCCCATTCCTAGTTGGCACCCCTAAAAAGATGCCCAAACCATCTCAATGTGAAGGAGCAGTGACTCTACCCCGAGTCCCGCCCAGCTGACTGAACTTCTCACTCTATCTTCAAGGGAGAGTCCAGCTACGTTTCACCTGCCAATTTCCCTTTCCATTTTTCCATCACTCGCAAGCAACCCAAAACTCACTCTCGGTACATGGAGTAGTATGAAATGAATATTTATGGATCCTTTTTATCTTGCATTTTGATGGGCAGCTTATTTGTTATAATTTTTTTCATATTACAATAGTTTGGTAAACTACATTCGATATTTCTCTCTTGTTGCAGATACTTGCTATGTTCTGTCATTCGCTATCATTATGCTGAACACCAGTCTGCATAACCCTAATGTCAGAGACAAGCCCCCTGTGGAGCGGTTTATCTCCATGAACAGAGGCATCAATGAAGGAGGGGATCTGCCAGAGGAGCTTCTCAGGGTGAGGATTTGTCTGCGATGAGTGTTTGTGTGTGTGATGATTAATTATCAGTAAAGCCTCCGTCACACATACTCCACATAAATGAGGCACGTCTTCCCCTATTTCCCAGTTTGATTAATAGTTTCTTTTCCCTGTCTGCAGAACCTTTATGACAGCATCAAAAATGAGCCCTTCAAGATCCCAGAGGACGACGGGAACGATCTGACGCACACATTCTTCAATCCCGACAGGGAGGGCTGGCTCTTAAAGCTCGGTAGGTGCATTCAGAGCCGCAAATGTTGCTTTGACTGTGTTGAGCCTCGACATCCTTCTTCATAAAAGTGTTTTTCATTTTCATGCTGAACTAAATCTGTGTGTGTTTGTCTGTTGATGGGCCTTCAGAGGGCCATGATGGAGGTTGATGGCTCCTGGGCAACAGTGTCTGATGATAAACCGCTGCCAAATTAAGACTAGTGTTACTGTCTGTGTCATTATGGTTCATTTTTACTAACGTGAAATGATGCAGTGGTGTATCAGTGGACGCTTCGTGAACTTCAACTATAAGATATTTAGGCGTGTTTTCTGAGAAGTAAAGGCCTGGGTACAGCATCCACCTTTAGACCACGCTGCATCTGCAGGATTTTGTGCTTCATACACAAAATATGATATGGTTTTCAGTTTCAACTCAAGTTATAACCTTATATACACTCATCATGCACATAAATCTCACTGTACTGTAGGACTTTTGATTTTTTTTAATCTAACAGAACAAATCCATGTAATGCAAGATTGAGAGAAAAAAAACTATTCAGTGCAAAGATTTTTATTCTAAAAAGACAGCACAAATGACTCTTTTCATGTTAAGAGATCAGTCTTAATTTCATTTGAGGGCACACTGTAAACATAACACACTTAATATTTGATGTAATTCAATGACACTTAGCAAGTGAAACCTTGACCAGACACTTTCAGCAGCCACCAACAAGCTTCTGGCAGAATTCAGGTTGGATATTTGTCAACTTTTCTCTGAGAATGAGTAGATATCAGTTACTTTATTGCTTTATTCATTGTCCACATCTTTGTCCGGTTGACAGTTTGAGATTATGTTGGTGAATACCAAGCTAGTACTCCTCCTTATTATTACATTTACTGTGTTCAATTCTGCTTGCACCAAAATGCCCCCCACAGCATGATGCTACCACCACCATGCTTAACAGTTGGAAAAGTGTTTTGGTAGTTAAGTGTCTCACCTCTAGCATTTTAAACATTGCAGACTAAGAAATTAGTCCATTAATCTTACCTTCTCAAGGTTTTTTTTGCTTTCTTTTGTCTACGTCTATTTAGTATGCATTAGTTGTTCTTGGTTGGTTTCCTTTAAGAAGAAGGCCACAACTGCCTGTTATGAGTCCGTATCACTAACAGTAAGCTAACAAGATCTAAAAATCCTTTAAAAGACCACAGATACATATGCAAATATCCACATTTGTCTCGGGGCATCGCTGTGTCTTAGGATGGCTGGACACTCGCTTTAGTTTGTTGAATTCAAACAGTGACGTCAGTGCTAATGTTCAGCACATGATTCCTGGCCTGGCCCACCTCCATCATGGTTGCTAGTAGATTTGTGATACAAGTTTCATTCTTTGTTCATCTTCTTGTGACCTCTCCTCTTCATTTTTTCTAAACCTTAACTACAATTTTCAGCTTCTCTCTCTCCACCACTCCTGTCATGCTGGTCTTTGTGCTCAATCTTTCTCAAATACTTTTTCTTCCCTCCCTCCCTTTCTCTCTCTCTTTCTCCTTTTGTTATGCACTTTCATTTTGTTCTGTGACGGCTGTTCCCTCTTAAATCTATGAATTAGGAGGTAGGTAACCCCTCGTCCTCCTCCATCCTCCCCATTCATCTCAGAGTGCCTTTGTGCTGACATTGGCTGCCATTATCTTCTCGGTGCACCGGGCCCCCTGAATATGCGAGACACTTCATGTAATTGACTTGTTGTATCAGAGCTGCAAAAGGACAAGCATGTTCATTAACTGTCAGGTGATGGGTTATCTCATTCACAAGGCAGGGTGAGTTGGAGGCCATTGATCTGCATGGGGATTTGCAGAGCCGCTGTAGTCATTTTGCTAAATAAGATATAAAATCCTCCTCACACTAGTGTAGAGGATATGAATCCTTTCAGGGAATATTTCTGCAAGTCATCAAAAAAGCGTGTTCTGGAAAATATGGTTGTTTTTGAATCAGAATCGATTAAAACAAAACTAATTTAAAAAAAACTAACCAAATTACTCAAAACAGAGCTCATACCTGCTTTTCTGAATCTTTAAGTTTAGCCTTTAACACAAGTGATGCTTTTTTCCCCCTCATATATTCCCAGAGAAAAACATCTATGAGTTAGTTGTAGCAGTGGCCTCGTGCTCTGTACCACCAGAAACTGCCCTGAACGTCACACAGCTCTTTTGTGCAGTAGCACAGCCGTGCCTGAGCTTCAGTGAATGTGCCGCTTGGATCTGCACTGTGGGAATGCACACCTACTGCTGCGTTGCTGGTCATGCAGTGAAATAAAGAAGACCCTTGCCCCTTTTTATTTGTCTTTCTGTGTTCCCATCCTATGGGCCGTAATACCTCTCACTGCTCCGTCACGGATCCCTTGCTTTTCCTGTTTTGCTTGCAGTCACACCAACTACCCTAGCCAGGTCATTTTGTCACATTAGAAAGTTCTCCTTTTATTTCTACTCTCCATCAGAGAAGATTTCTTGGCATTTTAGTAAAGCACTCTGCTGCATCAGAATATTTAGTAATAACAGTTCTACTGTGTTGTTATGCCCTGACTGAGACCGCTGTTGTGACTGAATCATCATCATCATCAAACTCGGACACCAGATCAAAAAATGTTTTGTAGACAGTTTTGAGTATATTTCATAAGGTAGCGGGGTCATAAACACCTCTGCTGATCGGCCCCGTTTACACGGGGCAAAAACGGAGGCGTTTTCATGCATTTTGGCCGTTCGTTTACACGAAAACGGAGCTCAAAGTCACCAGAAACGATCATTTCTGAAAACTCCGGCCAAAGTGGAGATTTTCAAAAACTCCGTTTTCACGTTTGCGTCTAAACAGAGGAAAACGGAGGAAAACGGCGGAAAACAGAGGAAAACGGAGATTTAAGCTTCAGAACGTCACATTATGCACCAGAAACTCACCAGCGTCATGTGTGCGACCTGTGTTTACAATAAGTTTGGCCACTGTCAATATTTTCTTGTATTTTACCTGTTTTATATTCTAAAGTCACACTTAAAAGTAACTCCACTTCTCTGTCACTCCAACCGAAAGACGTTCCGTCTTGGAAGTAAAGCCTGAATTATGGTTCCGCGTTAAATCGACGTAGAGCCTACGGCGTAGGGTACGCGGCGATGCGCGCCGTACGGTGTGCGTCGCCGCGTACCCTACGCCGTAGGCTCTGCGTTGGCGTAACGCAGAACCATAAATCAGCCTTAACTGGAAGTTACACGTGTCATTTGTTGATGTTTTTTCCAGGATTCTGATTGGCTGGCATGACGTTAACATCGTTTTCATGCGGCTCCGTGTAAATGAGGATATTTTTGAAAACGTAGAGGGGAAAATATCCGTTTTTGTAAATACCCGGCTACGTGTAAACGTGGCCTCACTCAAGTACTCTTTTGATATCAGGTGTTCACTTTATTTAAATGATCTGCATTTATATAGAGCTTTTGAATATAGGCTACCATGGTCCCAACTGAGGACACTGGGGGACAACAGGGGGTTTGTGTTTTCTCTAAGGACAATATGACTCACAGCGAGGCTGCAGATGGACTGGGAATGGTCTGGCTGCAGACTGTCAGGAAGTGCAGCTCCACTCTAGACTGGAAACAAGTGACATCCACTGAGCACCGTGCCCTGATTTGTTCCCTAAACCTTAGCACTTTGAGTGAGGAGGCTCCACTTCTCTGCAGTCTTTTGGATGGAACTACTTATTTTCCAATATGTGGCTCACCAGTGTCATGCCTGAACCACACCCACTTCTTTTTGTAATAATGAGCTTTTTTTTTTTAAATCCTCAAGGCTGGAAATTTATTAGTTCAACACATGATTTTTACGAGCATTGGATTAGAGACTTTATTTCCTCAGGAAGTATGGTCATATGTTTGCAGACGCAGGAACAATGCCACCAGACTGTTTTATCTGCCACAGATGTTGTTCTGGTTCTCCATTTAACATTTTTTCAATTCTTTAACTACAGTTGTTGAATGATGAGTGTCTCTTACTGCGCAGTTTGTGATGCAGTACTCGTGCATCCACTTGTTCGTCTCTATGTGGAGATAGAAAGTGTCAATGGAGTGCGCTATTGTAATAGAAACCCTAAAGTCAGCGGTTTGGAGAGAGTTTCCGATGGTGGTCAGCCATACCCACTGGCTTTGCTTGGTTCTGGCTACACTCCCATTTATACCCATTTCCGCTGGTACAGAACATACCGAGCCAACCCAAATGGGATGGGGTTTGGGCTTATACAGGAGTATCCAAGAGCAATCAAATGGATTTGTTTATGCTTCGCTCCTCTGTTTGGTTGTACGCCTGTTCAATGGCATCTAGAAGCAGTTTCTTCTGTGTGTGTTGGTACCATCCCCAAGAAATCCAGATTCCAGACTATTCCCTACAACACATAATCACTTGTCTGTGTTACAACAATATACAGTAACTGTGTGCAACAGCAAAGTCTGTTGTGCTTCATCCTTTACAAAGACTTTTCATTATCCCTTGAATGTGCTATTATTTTGTACATATGCACATTTATTTTTGCCACCTTCAGAACATCTTCAGCTTTATGTGACATTTGTCAGCTTCCATGGGGAGGGAGGTTCGGATCAGTTGGAAACCACTTATATAAGAAAAAACAAAGCTTCACTGTCAATAGTTTTTTAGTAAATGAGACATTTTCCGTAATTCAGACTGTAGTACTCTTGTGATTTGATGGAAACTTTTTTTTTCAAAATTTTAACAATATAGAAAAATGATAAAATCTGCCTAATAAACCTTTTGTGCTCTTTAGTGTTTGAAATGCCCTTAAACAAAACACCTTAATTCTAAATCTAGAGTATAAACTTGTAAACTTGGCAAACTGTGAATTATTTAACATCTACACATTTCCACGAGCTCAGATAATAATAATAACCAACAAGATAAGTTACGATAACTTGAAACCTTCCTGAATTTAAATTTAAACAATGTTCCTAAACTGTAACAAGCTTAAGTCTAACTTTTCTCTCTTATGTTTTTTACTGTAATGCAATCTTTTTTTTATTCTTGTCTTCATTGTTCATGTTTTCATTGTGTAAAGCACCTTGAACTGCCTTGTTGCTGAAGTGTGCTGTACAAATAAACCCGCCTTGCCGCGATATACATAACAAATGCCACAGTTTGAGGATGACGTCAAACATATGGCTAAGGGGATTATAAACTCTCCAAACAGGCTGGTGAGTCGACTGAAGCTGAGTCAAACATGTATATTTTATCTACTCACAGTTTACTTGTGGGACTTCATGGAAGTAAAGCCGCATTAAATTGGCATTAGACTCTAGTTTTGATTGTAGCGTGAACATCTGGTTCACATCAACATGAAATCGATTGTATTAGTAACGGCAGCTTTGTGTACATTCAGCACAGTCAGCAAACACGTTATTATGGTGCACATGTTGCAGATTGTACAACTGATTATATAGTTAAATTGCGTCACTGATGGTGTAATTAACGGAATAATCCAATAATCTAGTTTTATCTGAAGACAGAGGCAGATGGATGGATTGTGCCTCTCGATTGTGTCCCTGAAGATCCTCAACTGTATTGTAAACAAAGATGGCCTTTAGTTTAGACAGTAATACACTTGAACTTGTTGGCATGCTTTGGAAGATATTTCTTTGGAAGACTTAAGGAAAAACAAATCCCATTCCTACTGGTCAGCACAATTGATATTCCTGTTACTTTAATTATCGCCTGCACGTGTGGTGTACGCTTCTGGGATTTCTCTTTGGAGGTACGGCAGGGTTCAACAGCCTTACCCCCCCCTAATGCCCGCTTCTTCTTCACTCGCCTGCAGGCTTGAGTCTGCAGGGATGTGGGGGGTGGGGGGGTGCTGGAGGCACATCCAACCTTGCAGTGCAGGGAGACGGTGATCAAAACCAGATGTGGCACGTGGACCTGGGGTCATGCACAAACGCTGACAACTCTTCAGCTTGAGCTCAAATGCTGTACGTGTTTTCCCAACAGGAGGCCGAGTGAAAACGTGGAAGAGAAGGTGGTTTATTCTGACCGACAACTGCCTCTACTACTTCGAATACACAACGGTGAGTTGGGGAGACTGTGTATATTGAGTGTCTGGAGAGGTGATTTTATACTTGTGAAAGCTAATTCCACACTCAGTGTTTCTTTTTTTTTTTACACTTTACACTCAAAAACAGATTTTAAAAGGGATCAGCACAGTATATTTGCAAATTTCAGTTTCAATTTTTCTTGCTGAAAGTTTTACAGGCTTGCAGGATTGATGCCACTCCAGCGCCCACACATGTTTTTTTTTCCCTTCCACCAGTTGCTTAGCAACTTAATGATTACTATAATTCATCAGCAAAAACATTTCCTGTGCAACAATTTGGTGCATAAAACCCCACATTTCTGTGACTTTGTCTTCATTTTCTTGTTAAACGCTTAGTATATACAGTATTTATTTTTTAAATGGAAAACTACTCAATCTAGATTGCATCTGTTATAAACCTGTTTTTGCATTTTCTGTTATGTAATATAGTAGTTTTGAAACACAGTACCTGTGTCCATGTTGAAGTATAAACAAAGGCTGCAGGGAAAGATTGTCTGTGTCAATCTTAAGCAAAGGGGAGACAATGTTTGTCACTCAGTCTTTCTATAATACATAACACACACACACACACATGCACGCACACAAAGACTGAGACACAGGTCTTTGTCCTGCAGGATTGCTTTTTAACAAGTGAAGCCGCTTTCACTGAAATGAGCCACACCCCAGCAATTAACAAGAGGCATCATAGGAAACATCTGCAAACTCAAACAGCAACACATCTGGCCCCTCTAAGCTCTGGCAACCTCCCCCTCCCTCGGAGACCCCACCACCAGGAATCCCTCAGTGCACACAAACTCCTGTTCCAGCACACACTGAGCCAGCTGTGAGCATCTGTCCCAGGGCATTTCCGCCCCCCTGCTGTGCACCTTCATTAGACAGAAGATGACAGGCAGGACAAAGGGCTGCTGCCCCCCCCCCCCCCCCCCCCCCCCCCCAACAACACTCACACACCCCTCACATCTCGCCACTACAGACACAATAACAGCCAGGGGAGAGTGAATGGATGGAGCGTGTAGGCTTACATCTCCCTCAGGTGTTCCACCAAACATGACCTGGATGAATAAAAGCCTCCGGTGGGATTCAAACACACCCGAGATGCTGCAGGGTTTCATGTGAAATAAAAGAGGAACACGCTGTGGAAGCAGAAGATGCTGCAGCAGAAATTGTTGCTGGATCAGGATGTTGTAACTTGTAATTCTTATAATTGTGGACTGAGGTTGCTTTAATCGAAAACCCTAGCATTGATGAAGAGGAGGTGCCGGGGAAGCTGGGACCTCTGTGGTGCTGAACATGTACTTCACCTGTAATCTGAGCCAAGTGCAACTGCACACCACACAATTAACATTTAAGAATCGTCACTGGAGATGAGCCAGTTTGACCAAATGATACTGCTTGATGAAAATAAGCTAAATACAATGTAATTTATTCTTTGAATATGAATAAAAAGAATTCTTCTTTTTTTATTTTATGACCTAATCCACCCAAAAAAAAACTTTATTTGTCCTATTATTATTTCTTGCTTCTGAAGTAAATCTACAACCTCTGGATAATCTGACAGAATCTTGTCACGTCTTGACATTTTGTGAAATATCAGGAAGAGATCAGGGGGAGTTGGAGAAAAGAAAAAAGGAAAAGAAAAGGAAAAATAAAGATAACAGTGTAGAAATAGATTATTTTAAGTCTCTTTATAGTCCCATATTTGCTGTTTACTCATTCATTTAAGCGCTCCTCAGTGCAGATTAGGGGTGGGTATTGGGAAGGACCTCACGATACGATACGCATCACGATACTTGAGCCACGATACGATACACATTGCGATATCCCGATTATGCAATATCCCGATTATTATATTCTACATAGTTCACCGAAAAATTTAAAAATGCATTACACATCTTAAAATCCAAGTTGTATATATGTACATCAGATGATAGTGATGGATCTTAATATCCGAGTTGCACGTTCATCAGATTATAGTGACAATTCATGGGACAAACTGAGTCAAAACAATGTTTTATTATAACTATACAAGCTAAAGTTACAACATATTTGTATATGTTTTTCATATTATTTACATCATATGAAATTAACATTAAATTTAGTATGAGGTTGCTTTAATTATGTGGCAAATGATAATAAACACAAGAAAGATGGGTACTAAAACCAAGGACAGGCACAGTGATCAGTCAGTATAGATATAAATCCATAAATAAATAAACCTCTGTCCATTATTTTTCATTTTTTAAGGACAGGCAATTGTGTTATATAAAAAATAAATTATAAAATGAAATAAAACCTGAGCTCAATGCAGGGCCCTCCCAGGGTTGGTAGAGAGTGGCAATGCCCAGGACTGTCACTTAGGTAGGAGCACTGGGTGATATAATGGGAAAAAAATCGGGGCTAAAAAAATATTTAAAAAAAAAAAAAAAAAAGTGCAGATGCAGTAATGGATCATGATTGTTGCAGATGCAGGCTCTGATGAATTTGTGATTTCTTAAAACTAACGACTGTTCTTTTGTTTTTCTTTGTGATTTCAGGATAAAGAGCCTCGTGGGATTATTCCTCTAGAAAACCTCAGTATCAGAGAGGTGGACGAGCCGCGAAAACCCGTAAGGACCACATTTATGAAAGCTCTGCCGTCCCTTTAAGGATTTCTTGTTTGAAACAAATTGCTGTACCTGTTTTCTGTTGACCATTGTTCATCGCGTCCCCCCAGAACTGCTTCGAGCTCTACAACCCCAACCACAAGGGTCAGGTCATTAAGGCATGCAAGACGGAGGCGGACGGGCGGGTCGTCGAGGGCAACCACGTCGTGTACAGAATATCAGCCCCAACTCCCGAGGAGAAGGAGGAGTGGATCAAATCCATCAAGTAAGAGATGCCGTGTTAGCGAGGATCCATTTACACTTGGAGGGCACTTAGCCAACGCCTGCCTGCTCCCATGTGGGACTTTCTCATGTCTGACCTTGACAGTGTGTGAAACCAACACACACATACACACAGCTGTGAGTGTAATCGTAGATGTACACGCACAACCTGGTGACTCCGTTTCTCACACTTCCGTGCAGATAACTCCACTGCTCGCTGGATAAGGTCACTTCCCTGATTAGAGCTCAAAAAGCAAAGAGAAACACACACACATTCAAAGAAACGCAACACTCGTCAGGGTTAATGCGTCGTTGAACTGCTGAAAGTGTTTGCATTTACACTTTACATCCAACAGGAAGAGTTAAGATGCCGCTGTAACTAGGACTCGGTGAGTTATCGATCAGCTCGCTGGTTATCATCCACTCCGCTGCAGCTTTACTGGCAAATACTATCAAAAATCAGCACCCAGAATCCTATTACTCACCCCACCCCATGCTCTAATGATGTTCATAAAGCCTCTTAGCATTGACAAATGTGTGTCTGTCAAGTGCAAGCGCTGTGATTTCCTGAAACCTTACCAGGGCGGGGCTGCTTCATGGGCGGAGGAGAGATGCTCATTTTTCTTCATTTGGAAGGCTCACAGTCAGCGGGCCTTGAAACGATGCGTTGTATCCACTTATCGCATCCTTGGACATGTACAAACGATGCACACACCTTTTTCTTGAGAGGCTATCTCCGATATGGTAAAGGGGAAAGATTTTTGTCTGATCTAGTTTTGATCATATGCTACTGCGCAGTTGTGGGTGAGTTGTCTCATCCTTATCTGGGTTTACCCCACCTCTCATCTAAGACCCTCAGCATGATGGAAAATAGATGAAATAATAAGTGATGGCTGTTCTAGTGGTGTCAGAGCTTATTGATCCAGTTTCACAAGGAAAATTTGTTACTGGGGATATTTTCCACTTTCTGGCTCTAGGTAATAATCAGTTTGTTTGCTGCTTTAAACGTCTAAGATCTATTTAAAACAGTCGACCAAGATTCATCCATATCATCAAATCAGGGCTTGTCAGTCTTTCTCCAACCCTGCTGCTGATAACTAAAGCCCTTTTTAAACGCTCTTTTGCAATAAACCTTATTTTATTCTAAGTTGCTGAGCCCTTTTGCTCTAAAGCTACAGTCCTGAAGTCAGCAGGACAGAGATGTTCTGCCCCAATGACACTCTCCGCCTGACTGGACTGGTGAGGTGGCAGACTGTCCTGCCGTCAGCAGTTTTCACACTCCCGTACAAATGCGCACACACACGCCGTCCCACCTGACTCATGCACGGGGCCGTTGTGTTTCCTATTCTGTGCACATACACAGAGAACGCCTCAGCGCCGGAAAATGTGTGCTGGAAAACCAGCTAAGTACTGTTTAAGTAAGCTATGTATTTTTCCTCAACTTCTGGGAGCAACACTGATGATACGTCAGGGTAGGAAGCCATCTGTCTTCTGAAGACGTGAAGCTGGATGAACACAACACAAAAAGTAGCTGTAATGGTTCAGACAGCATCAGATTTGTACCGTAGTTAAAGAGATTTCTATGCTTATAAGCTCAAAGATCATTCCCACAAATATATTCCCTGTCAAGTAGGAAGCTGACAGTAACTAAAAAGGCAAAAGTTGCCGTATACTCACCTCCCAACATAGTGACGAGCAATCTTATCAGCTGAAAAACAAAATATAGAGCTTAAGACCAAAACAGATTGAAGAGTAAATATTAACTTTTCTTTCAAAAGCTAAAACTCAACACTGAATAAATGCAAATGTTGTGAATGTATCTTAAAGCCCAGACTACTAGTTAGAGACATCTAGTGGTGACATTGAGAATTGCACTTAAATGACCTGACTCACCCAATACATTTTCTAACTACATGAATGACCACATACAGTATAGTGATACTTCCAGAGCAAAGCAATACTTTCGTGAAGAACTGGTTTAAAAAGGGGAATTAATTTACCATAAATGTCTGGTTTTTGCTGTTGGTGACTCAGAATTGAAGCATCTCTTAAGACCGGATGCATTTTTGTTGACTGTTGAAATGCAGGTTTCTCAGTGAGCATTTATTGTGAGCTTTTAAACAGAATCCTTAATCCGTCCCTTCCTGTCCTCTTCCTCTACAGAGCGAGCATCAGCAGGGATCCTTTCTACGACATGCTGGCCACCAGGAAGAGGAGGATAGCCAACAAGAAATGATGACCAGACATCTTCTTGCTACTTCAGGCAGCAGCACTTCAATGACTGGGAATCCATGCGTGTGTGCGTGTTATGGGAGCCACAATCTCCCATTTATTGTTTCATGGCTGGAGGAGAAACAGTAAATGAAAGAGGAATACTATGGATCATCTACATTTCTGTCAAGACTGTCTTCACCTCAATATGTGAATGTGGGGATTTTATTTAGTTTGGCAAAGACTTGGAATATTGATATTAAAGGGAGAGGAGAGAACTGTGAATTCAATCTTCACCAATGGGATAAAAATGAAGAACACTATGAGACAAGTCAGCCATGACTATTATCGTGGGATTTCTTTTTTTTAATACTAATGAAGAGATTGCCCTCTGCTGGACACATACGGAATGAAATCTACTGCACTATAATTTGAAACCTCAACATCCATCATTATATCCTGCAGCGTTCCTGTCATCTAGGTCATTGCCAGCAAGACTCCCAGATGCCATCGTAATACTTTTACCTCTATCAACAACTGCCAACGCCAACAATATTTTGTAGCAACTAACTTCTGAATGCCTCAAGTTTATCAATCAGCTGGTCTGATTGATAACCCCTCAAGTGACTGAATCTTTATATGCAAATATTCTGATTTATCCTAGAAAATTCAACTCGTGCTTAATTTACAGTCCGCACAAGTATTTCATCTTTGAAGGAAAAGAAATGGAAACAGGTTTGAGGAAATATTCAGTGTATGCGATAGTGTAGTAACACATTTTAAATGACCATGGGTTTTAAAAAGCTATAGTTAATCAAATATTAATTCTGAAAAATGTAATCTGAAATTATTTTATGCATTGAAGATCCACCTTTGCGATCAAGTTATTTTCCGTTGGATTTATTTTTTCTTTAATGTTTCACAGAAGAGGCAGCCCCACATCTTACAGTTAGCATGTATAGAATTTAATGTACAGACCGTTTTGTTTTGATTGATTTTGTGTGTTCATGTGACATGTAAATCTTGACTGTAGCTTTTACCCGTTCACCTTTTTAGTTTGCCATCTGACAGATGATAATAACTTGTGCAGCTCGTGGTGGAGCAGTGAAAAACGGTTATAACTGAGGAAATTATACATGATACAAGAAAAAAAAAAAGATACTGGACTTTTCAAAAGTCCACTAACGTGTGTGAAAGTTGACTGGAACTTACCCAGCCTAAAGCCAAAACTGAATTTAGTGGGTGCAGAAGTTTAATCTTTGATTATTTTCTTTCTCTTTTTCTTAAAGATGAGACAACTTCTGAATACTTTGATGTACAATCTGAATAAAAATTCATGCTGATAATACACAACAGTTTGCGTGTTCACGTGAATTGAAGTGCTCGACTCACCAAACTGACCAGATCTTTGGTTATTTCTAAAAAAATCAAAAACAATATTAAGAGTAAAATGCGAGTTGGACAACCTCGCTAACCCAAGCAGTTGAAACCGTGTTTTTATCAAAACTGGAATATATTGGAGTACAGTTAGTAGTGATCTATTATATAACTTAATTACCAAAGAAAGTTTATCCAATAAGAGGCTTGAATACAATGAATTCTATATAATACAAAAGGCCAAAACAAAAAAAAGCCTCAACGTCTCAATAAGCGTTGTTCGTTCATTCATTTCGACACAGCGTGTAAACAAAGTACAACCAAGAACAAATTACAATTTTTGACATTAACAAATGTATTTTAAGGCATTTACCTTATACAATGTATAAATTCAGACATGCTAAACTAAAAAGGTATAACAGCAGTTTTTCCAACTTCTTATTAAAGTTGAAAAAGAAAAAAGAAAATCCCCCAAAACATTACCCATAACTCACTTTTGTCCAGAGAATATGGTCAAAAATCAACACAAATTCTTCTAAAAACAAAAGCAAAACATGAAAATCCTGATACAGGATTTTTACATAGAAAAAAACAACTGATAATACAGTTCAAAATCAAATTCACAGTATTTTTATGATGCTAGAAGACTGTAATTTTCTTTAAAAAAGCTAACACAGATGGTCCACAGCCATGATTAGAAAAAAAAAAAAAAAGAAATCCGATGCTTCTGTTTCTGAATGCTTAAAGAGAAACAGACAAGAGACAAATGCATGATCAAGAGAGAGCAAGAGAGACCGCTTGTGGAAGAAGCTTCAAACTGACAGATTGAATATTATGCTTCCAAAAGATAGGGAAAAAAAACAAAACAGTAAAAAAGGGGAGAAATGTTGTCAAGTCTGTCCAGGGTTAACATGGAGGTATCAGTCAGTGAAGCCTTGTTCCCACAACTGTAGTCATCTGCCTCATTCATAAATATCTCTCCTGTCAGTTTGACCGCACCTAGTGGGATCAAAGACCAACAAAACAAAACAAAAACACACACAAACACTGCAGCTCTGTAGATATGGTGACATCTTAAACTTTCAATCGACACAATGCCTTTCAATCCTTCTCATCAGGCAACATTTTCTCCCTTTTGTTTCATTGCGTTTGAAGCAAATGGATAACCGGCTGACTGATGTTCACACGTTTTCAAGTCCTGAGTTCCACTGAGCAGCAGTTGAAATGTTTCAGCTCCAGGCTTTGTTTGTATTCAAAGAAGTATATATTAATATTTTTCATAACTGTTCAACGAGTAACAGTTTTTCTTAACCATTGTTATGAGATTTGTTAAAAATAAATCACTAATTTAAAAAAAGAAAAAAAAAACATGTTTGAAACACTTTTGAAGAAAGCACCACTTGAAGTCATCTATCATATCATTCCTCTGCTGTTGTCAAAAAGATGTAGGTGGGTCTGGAAGGTCTGGAAGGAGAAAAAGAGACACGTTCTCAATAAAATAAAGTGATGATCTAAGACATTTGAAATTAAAGTGTTAAAGAGGGTGGCCACTCACAGACTCAGTGTTTCAGGCCATGAGAGTTAGTTCGACTGTATCCATTTCCTACAAAAAGAACCAAATAAAAAAAAGGTTCAACATTTTACGTGGACTAGTTCAACAGCAACATTTACTTCAGCTATCTGAGAGTCTCTATGTACGACGGAGTATTAGGGCCAAACTAAGACAAAAGAAAATTGGAAATTACGAGAATAAAGTCATAATATAATGAGAATAAAGTCGTAAAATTACGAGAATAAAGTCATAATGTTGTGAGAATAAAGTGGTAATAGAATAAAGTCATAATATTACGAGAACAAAGTCGTAACATTACGAGAATAAAGTCGTAACATTACGAGAATAAAGTCGTAACATTACGAGAATAAAGTCGTAACATTACGAGAATAAAGTCGTAACATTACGAGAATAAAGTCGTAACATTACAAAAATAAAGTGGTAATTTATGAGAATAAAGTCGTAATATTACGAGAATAAAGTGGTAATTTATGAGAATAAAGTGGTAATTTATGAGAATAAAGTCGTAATATTACAAGAATAAAGTCGTAATTTATGAGAATAAAGTGTTAATTTATGAGAACTCTAACAGGAAGAGCATCTTCTCCCTGTGTAAAAATGAGGAATATTGAGCATCTTGTGAAGTTATATTTATATATTTATAATATATTTAATATTACGACTTTATTCTCGTAATGTTACGACTTTATTCTCAAAATATTCCGACTTTATTCTCGTAATATCACGACTTTAATCTCACAACATTATGACTTTATTCTGGTAATTTTACGACTATATTCTCATATTATTATGACTTTATTTTCGTAATTTCCATTTTTTTTTTGTCTTAGTTTGGCCCTAATACTCTGTCGTATCTATGAGAGTCTCTCTCAATGTAAAACTCTTGTAATACCTGTGTGTCCATTGAGATGGGGGTGAGCTGAACCATTTGATGGTGGGGTGTGACGTGAGGGGGCTAGATGCTCCCTGCTGGCGTCGGCATAGTCTGAGCAGTGACGTTTTTCCGGTGAAAAGCCATTAGCATGTTTAGAGTCTCTGATGTCAGAGTAACGCCGTTTACGACTCTCCCTCTCGTCACTGCTTCTGTTCTTGTGGCTCCGTGCAGCATCCGAGATTTCTTGCTGAGAGTCGCTGTCCCGGTGCCTCCTCTTCTTCTTTTTCTTCTTCCTTGTTTCAAAGGCTGTGTCTGAATCTACATCCGAGCTTCTAGGGGAGGACAGACAACAGTGTGAAACAACAAAACTAACCTCGGACTAATCGTTTCATTATTAAAAGGCCAAGAAATTGTGTAAAAGTTTTTAATTATTATGTCTTAGAACTTGAAAAAAAGAATGTATTTTATAGCTTGCTAAAGAAAATAAACAGTCCATACTCCATTATGAATTTAACAAAATCAAACTATAGAACAAGACTTCTAAACTTACTGGTACATAATGCACTTTTAAAGTCAGAAAATGAGAGAAACTATCCGTTTTAAACTAGTCTGTGTCCACTAGTCCTTACACATTTGTTTTTCTACTACGTTTTAGAAAAGATCTCTGTGGACATTACACCACAGTAAACACGTATCACAGAGCCATCCATGCTCACTGGGCATGCATGCACAAGTAACAGCAGACTGATAACTCTGGTAATAACCTCTGCTGCAGATTACTCGTATCTTTCATCCTGTGCATGTAGGCAGTTATAATATTATTGAATGCAGACTTTGGCAGCGTAACAGAAGTTATCTAGTTGACTATGGTTCTACGAGTCCCTGGATGATTCCCAGTCACACAGATCAGTTGTTCACCCCCTTGGCACGAGACGATCTTGAGACTGGACGTCGTCTACCGCGCGTTATTTATAGTGCAAGTGCAACAGTAGCCGACATGTCACATGCGTAATGTGACTTTGTTTACATAAAAACTTGACCTGCACAGAGTGCAAGATGGCATATCCACTTTGTTTATTGCCACTAGCAGTCAGAACTTGATACAAAGGATAAAAAAGTTTTCTTAAGCTTGGTGTGTCAGTTACTTAGAGGAGCAAATCATGGAGCAAATTGGTGCAACTATGCAATAATTTGAAAATACTCAAGATTTTGCAAATGACTGAAATAGTTAAATTGAAATTGGGTCTGCAATGGACAAAACATTTTCAATTTTCAATAGATAGCTTCACTAGAGTAGACTGGATGCTCCTCTCAACAATAAAAAGGTTTTATGTTTTGAATTGAGAACATGAAAGTAACCTTCATATTCCATGTTTTCACACTATGAAGCTCAACCATCTAGCGAAACTATCTCTTTCCTTAACAGATTCCTGAGTGGCAGAAACTTTTAGTTTGTATTAAATCAAGTAAAGTAATACTTACCCACTTTTGTGGTGCCTCTCTTTATCTTTGGACTTCTTTTTCTTGCTTTTCTTGTGTTTTTTGGAGCAGTGTTCTTCAGAGCTGTAATCTCTCTCGTTTCTCAGACTATCAGCAGTCCTCTGATCTTCCCTTTTCGGAGCCATGTCATAACTGGATAGGGAAGCCTGTGGGGGAGATCCCTTAGACTTGGATTTTTCCGGGGAAGAACTCCTCTCTTTTGAGTAGTAATAGTCCCTATCCCAAGTGTACCTCTTGTCCTTCATCCCCCGTGATTCTCGACTGTCCTGCTGCCACCTCCAATGGCTTTGAGGCTCCTCATGATGAGAGTAGTTGTATCCCCTCCGCTCATAGTCCACATCGGAGCGTTGGTGGTAGTGGCTATAATTGTAAGACCGTCGTGAAGAACGGTCACGATCCCTAGAGTGGTGAACAGTTCGCTGCCAGCGCCGCTCAGGCTCCCACTCCCGGTAGTTACGTTCCTTGTATGAGTGATGGTGATCTCGGTAATCTCTTCTGTACCAATGACGATCGCCATCACCCTCTCGCACCTTACTCCTGTCCCTGTAGTGGCTCTCTCTGTTTCTGCTGTAATCAGAGTTCAGTCTGTCCCTCTCCCTGTCTCGGGAAGATTGCCTTTCATTGCCTTTGGAAATAGGCTTGGACTGGCACTGCTCCTTATTTGCTGTTTCCTCTTCAGTCCCTGCTGATAAACATTTGGTCAGCAGGGATTCCTTGGCCTCATCGTCACTCTTGCTAACCGTCGCTGGAGCACCAGACATCCCATTGATACTTTGAGAGCAATCTGGCTGCGAGGATAAGGGAGCAAAACTGCCATGATGTCCAGGCGATGCCACTTCATTGGATGCAGCAGAATGGGTCTTTGTAGTAGCTAAAGCTGGAGAGCCAACAGCAGACGATGGTGCATGGTGAGGCAGGGGTTCAGAGACTGTTTTAGCCCTTATGTCAGAAATCGGGAAGCAGTGGCTCTCAGTAGCAGCAGGAAGAACGTTCTGAAAAGAACCGGGCTGGGATGAGGCAGGACTGTGTATCTGTTTGCTGAAAACAAAAAGAATACAATACAAGCATATTAACAAATCGCTTTTAAGGAAGCAAAGTGTCAAAATTGTATCCATGTTATTAGAAACAGAAATCTAAATGTCAATGCAGCATTGTAGGAACACCTTTTCAGCTCAGGATGTGTATCTTACTTTGGTTGACTGTGGTCTCTGCCTAATCCATTAGGAACAACTGTCACAGACGACGAACTCCCATTATTGCTTCCAGGGATCTGAGTGGTTAGAAAATGTAAAAGAAGAAATTTGGTCATAAAACATTGCTTATGGAAATTCATCCATGCATTTACAGGGTTTATACAGCAATCCTTATGTTAAATTTAATACCAATTTAATACCTTTTTCACTACCTTCAGATTTTTTTAAAAAACTGTCACAACATTAAGTGTTAATCACGGACCTTTTAACATTAATTCAAATTTTGACCTATAGAACACTATACAGAACAGATTTATAGACTCATTGATGTTGACCAGATGTTTCACATTTATTTCACTTTGTGAATGACAATAAAATAGACTGCTTAAAATGTAAAAGGTAAAAAATAATACCAATTTAAAAAAAATAATACATCTGACAGTGAATTTAACACTTTTAATGGCCTTAAATTTGGCAATTTTCATTCCACTTTTTAATACTTTTTAAAACCCAGCGGAAACCCTGATTTACAGAGAATGGTTATAATTTACCTTCTCAGGGGTGCTGTGTCCATTCACTTTGTGGTGTCCATAATACTGTCCATTCTGGTTGGATTTAGAGACTCCGCAGGTTGCTCCATTTAAATCATTGCCATTATGGTGCACTCCTGACTCTCCATTGGTGGTTTTAGGAGAAGCAGCACATTCATCTCCTACGATGTTACTTTCTTTAGTCTGAGACTTGGATAAGCACCCATTATCCATGGTGCTGCAAGTCTCCTGATCAGATTCTTCTGAAGACTCTTGGCTGTACGGCACCAAGAAAGACGCTCCATTTCCGCCAGCGGGGTATTCGCCATTACTGCTAGACTTGCCGTTAACATGGTTAAATTGACGTGGAACAAATCGGATGTCCGACTGGACGTCTGAGGTAGACTGTGAGGAGGATAAAGAGCTGGAGGAGGAGCTGCTAGCAGAGGAGGAGCTGTTAGCAGAGGAGGAGCTGCTAGCAGAGGAGGGCTGGCTGTAAGAAGATGAAGAGGATGGTCGGTTTTGTTTGCCTTGTCCAATGAAAAATGAAAGCTTTTGTCTTTTGTCTTGGTCTGGTATCATTGTAGGTCGGCTGACTGCGTGTGAAATGGAGGAGGGAGTCGGTACGTGGCCAGGTTTTCCTAATGCACTGCTGGTGCTGCTCTTAGAGCTGGTGGGATAATCCCTAAGAGTTCCATTCCCGTTAATATGGACAGTGTTCTGGCGAAAGAAAAAAGACACAAAAACATACACTGCTTATCCAAATAAAACCTGGACTCATGTTTGTATTGATTATTTAAAAACAAAAAAAACACATTACCATTACTAAAATTATCCTCTGAATAGATTTGGCATTACCTTGGCCATGTGTGGTGGCAATTGGGGACCGATGAAACCAATGTTGTTGTGGTGGACAGCGTTGTTAATGCGTGGTGTCACAACTGGCCGTGGAGATGACTGACCCGAGAGGCCTGGGCTATGGCTCAGGTTGTTGTAGTCGCCAGCTTTTTTCATATCATAGGATCTAATGAAATGAGAGAAATAAACAAGAATAAGGAAACATCCATTCTTCCTTTTACACCCAATACATCTTGAACAGAGTTGTGTTTTCCTCGCAACTGGGGACTATCCCAGTTCTCATCAAGCAAGATGTGGGGTACGTTAGATAGGCCAGTGGTCCATCACAGGCTACACAGAGACAAATGAGCACACTTACAATCTGGGTAACATAGAACCCCCACTCAACCTATCACTTATGTCTTTGGAGTGTCAGAGGAAGTCAGGAACATCCAGAGAAAAACAAAGAAACAAACAAACATATTTCATTGCCAAAATTTAATGGGGACATAACTGATCTTTAAAAACATCTCTGGCTGAAAATACACCAGCGGTGGAGTCCTGCAGCGAGTCATATGATCTGCATCAAGTGACGCCTGTAGCAAAGTTTCACAATAATTTAAAAATGTGTTCATTAGTGTAATTTAACAATTAGTTGTCTATTTCTATTTAACATTTTAAATATATTGTGTGGACACCCAGTACTTAAAATGTATATCTCGCCTGAAGAGCCAATCTATTATCACCAGATAATATCTTGACAGGATTGTGAGTTAGGTTATTTCCTGACCTCAAATATTAATATAATTTCATTGAAAATAATTTTGATATGAGAGAGAGCTGCTATAAAGAGTGAAAAACTGCAAATACACCATGGAAGAAGAGGTAAGGAGGGAGGATGATTTTTTTTTTTAAAGGGAGTGCATCAAACAATTATAAATCAAACTAATCACTCAGAGACAACCTGCTTCAGAAAGAGTAGATATACATATGACTTCTTCCTGACTGGTCCAATATGAATGTTACATTTGGGTGCATCCAGCTGAATAGAAAATATAAAGCATTGAGGCATGGTGGCGCAGCTGGTAGTGCAGCCGTTTTCGGCATAGGTTTAGTGTACAAAACATATAGTCACATTACCATTACTACTAGAATTGGACAAAACTTAAATATCGCTAAGTAAAACCTGAAACGTAGAATTTGAAAAAAGAAAAACACCAAATGTTACAAAAAGCTTTTTAAGCTTTCATGAGGTCAATTTGCAGATGTGTCGCCAGTCCAGTTTATCGCAAAGAGTAATGGAGACACTTTTTACGCATTTGAACATCTCCAGCAACACGGGAAATGATGTAGTCGGTCAATACAAAGCCATCAAAATCTAGTGTCCGGCTGTTTCTGCCCTCATTTATATGATGTAGTTGTCCTATAACACTACTGAATCATTATGAATCATTAGGAGCTTTGACTTTGAATAATCATTTGAATGATCATCTGCTGCCTTCGTCTTCTGTTGACAATCTTCGCCACAGCGGTGACAGCAGTCACAATAACTTGCCCAAAGCTAAAGATACTTCCATCAATCTTCTTTGAAGTCAAGATTTTCTACTTCTTTGTTTTGAAGCAAAGTCCAATGGGATGAGATAGAGAGAGTAATGGTGGTATGGAGCGAGATGTTGGAGAGTTGCACTCTTAAAAAAACAAAAAACAAAAACTGTTCAGTGGAAACACGACTCCCAACCTCACCTCTGCAACTGCACCTTGTTGCTTTAGTTTGTAATGGAAATTTTGCTACAGTTAAGGCTCAGTTATGGTTCTGCGTCAAAATGGCGCCGTGCCTACGGCGTGTGGTTTGGATCGACGCAGAGGACACGCCGTCACCTGCGCCGTCTCTGACGTGCACCTCCCGAAAATTGTAACTACGCGTCGAGGAGACGCCGACCACACGCAAACGGAGAGGGCTGTGATTGGTTCGTTTGAAAGCGAAGCATTTCCGGTTTCCGGTTTGAATCAGTAGTGAACTTCCAGGGCTCTTTTCTTCGTTTATATGTGATTTTTTTTGTTTTTGATTTTTGCACAATAGTTGTCATTATCTCTTTGATTTACTGTGACCGGAAAAAGTCGGATAAACCATTCAGAAAAAGATCGCTAACTAGTGGCCGCGGGGGGTACTGCACCGCGACCAAATGGAGAGACGGAGAAGTCAGAAGGGTTCAGCACGGCGTCACGGCTGCGGCGTGTGCTCTGCGTTGGTGTGACGCAGAACCATAACTGAGCCTTTAGGACATCAGTTATCAGCAGTGTTGGGACTAACGTGTTATTTAGTAACGCGTTAAGTAATGCCGTTAGTTTTGCGGTAACTAATACTCTAACGCATTACTTTTTAAATTCAGTGACCCAATTACCGTTACCAAACGGTGCGTTACTCCGTTATTTCTGGCTACTGGTCGTTTTGTGGCTCTTTTTTCTTCTGGGCAAAAAGATTCTTATAAACCGACATGCCAGCATTGGTTACATTTGAGAACTGTAATGAACGATTCATCAAAGGGTCCGTTAAGCTGCTCGCTGAAGCTCATTGGCCGTTCTCCGCTTGTTGCTAAGCAACCAACGTTATTGACACAGGAAGTGAAGAAGAGGGGAGACTGTATAGAATGCAGAACATGATGCACAATGCAAATCCATACAGTACCTGCTGAAATGAAGGCTAGAGGGGCATTAATGGGAGCATTTAAAATAATGTTTTTATTTAAAGTAACTAAAAAGTTACTTTTCATAGTAATGCATTACTTTTTGGTCTAAGTAACTGAGTTACTTTTTAATGAAGTAACTAGTAACGGTAACTAGTTACTATTTTTCAGTAACTAGCACAACACTGGTTATCAGGAACAAAGTGTGAACACAATGACGAGATTACTTAGGACTACAACTAGCCCCCGCCCTCCAGTCAAAAAAAAGCTACATTAAGAACACACACACACACACACACACACACACACACACACACACACACACACACACACACACACACACACACACACACACACACACACACACACACACACACACACACACACACACACACACACACACACACACACACACACAGTGTGAACATTTCAAGTTATTGTCTTTGTATTATTGTTTGTATTGTCTTTGTCAAATTGAGTGTTTTAATGGTCTGCATATAATTTTACTCCATTTCAATTTCACAAAGCATACACATTTGAAAGTGAACAGCTGTAACTTGTTTATTTATAGTTTACTTACTTGGTGTAGAAAAGAACATACGCCTGTTGATTGAGGACAGACCGGATATCGCTCACAGACACAGAAGAGTCGTTCATCTGATACCACTGACCATTGCTGGCCTGTCAAAAAAAACAAAAGAAAATTGGCAGCTTTGACATTGTATTTTCAATATCTGAATTGTTTATAGAGTATTGTAAGCACATATACTATTGTGTCCAGGTAAGACCTCAGTCTATGGTAGCCTACTGGATATTCTGAATTTTCCATCAATGTATGAAGCTAGTTGCTAGTGGAGTGTTGAGACAAATGTGTATATTTGTACGTGACAACAGCAGTGTTCTGGTAGATTTAATAGTTTGTAACATTGCCAGTACCTTAATATAGCAGAAGTAGTGTCCAGCATGACAGCTGAACCCAGAGTGAACTAGTACAGCATACAGCCCGTAGATTTGGGATTCCCCTTGTGACTGAGACATGAAAGGTTGCAGGTCGAGGTACTCTGGATACTTCACATCCTGGTGAACACAAAATAGTTGATTAGTTTAAAACACATTCATCAAATATATTTGTTTAATAACAGCAACACATCAGGGAGCCATCCCATGTCTATATAATTCACCCTTCTATTAATTTCTGCCGCTTATCCTTGACCAATCACAAAGTTAACAGTTGAACAAAGATCCCCATGTTGTTTCTCTGTAAAGCCACTTCCTCCAGCTCTTCTGAGGAAACACTGAAGTATTTCAAAACCACTCAAGAGATCTCCAAAAAGTCCTACGTATACCTCTTCCCACAAAGACACGTCTGACACACCTCCATTGAAAGGCCTCAACAAGGCACCGTGACTAGATGCATGAAGAACCCCAACTGTTGTACACCCAATCTTCAAGGATGAGCCTAGAAACCTCCCCCAAATGGAAGCCAGTTTAGACTGTTGTATTCGGAACTCAGTCTTTTGTGTCATTTTTCACAACTCTTGATTATACTGTGAGGATTTGAACTTAAACTAATAACTAAACTTGGCTCAGCTCTATTTTCACTAGAACAGACCAATACAGTTTCCAGAGCACTGCATTCGCTGCCCCTTTACCACCTGCCAGTAGGGATGGGCGGTATGGACTAAAAAATGTATCAGGATCATTTCTGGCATTTATCCTGATAACGATAAAAATGATGATAAAAAAAAATACCAATTCAACTTCACCTTTTTAACTATAAATCTATAACCACATTCAATCTTTGGAACCCCCAAAACACTGCTCTAAAAGATACTAAATGCTACTAAACTACACCAATTAAATTGAATTGAAATAAAAACCAATTAAATGAGTTACACCTGTTCTTTCTTTCTTTCTTTCTTTCAGACTCCTTCCTTTCTTTCAGGCTCATTCATTTCTTTCTTTCTTTCTTTCTTTCTTTCTTTCTTTCTTTCTTTCTTTCTTTCTTTCTTTCTTTCTTTCTTTCTTTCTTTCTTTCTTTCTTTCTTTCTTTCTTTCTTTCTTTCTTTCTTTCTTTCTTTCTTTCTTTCTTTCTTTCTTTCTTTCAGGCTCATTTCTTTCTTTCTTTCTTTCTTTCTTTCTTTCTTTCTTTCTTTCTTTCTTTCTTTCTTTCTTTCTTTCAGGCTCATTTCTTTCTTTCTTTCTTTCTTTCAGGCTCATTTCTTTCTTTCTTTCTTTCTTTCTTTCTTTCTTTCTTTCTTTCTTTCTTTCTTTCTTTCTTTCTTTCTTTCTTTCTTTCTTTCTTTCTTTCTTTCTTTCTGGCTCATTTCTTTCTTTCTTTCTGGCTCATTTCTTTCTTTCTTTCTGGCTCATTTCTTTCTTTCTTTCAGGCTCATTTCTTTCTTTCTTTCAGGCTCATTTCTTTCTTTCTTTCAGGCTCATTGACGGTTTATCGTGAACATAAAATATCGCCCATTCCTACCTGCCAGTCTCCTGCTTACTTCAGTTCCTGCTCATGAACAAACCCCTGAGATACTTAAACTTCTCACCTGAGGCATCAACTCATTTCCAATCTGGTAGATGACCCACTCTTTTTCCAAATCAGACCATGGCATTGTTCATGAAGATGCTTAATCTCACCTCTAATTAAGCTGACAGGACTCCGTCATCAACAACAAGCAAAAATACTAACTGAATTTGCCCAATTAGAAAAGTTGCAATTTAGCATTAGGAAATATGTATGTACCTTTGTAAGTTTTCCTCCAGTAAAGTTTGCAAATCGTTTGAGTGACAGAGTGAGCACATTGGGGCTGCGGTGGATTGTGAATCTCTTTGAGGCTGTGACCATTTTTTTGCACCTGAGAAAAACAAAGTTTGATTAAGTAGTTGGCAAACTAAAAGATAAATAAAGAAAATGAAAAAGAAAAAGATAAATAAATAAAGAAAAACAAAACTTCCAAGCTTATAATTTTTACTACTTACTTGGTGCATTTGTAGGCGTTTTCACCATCCAGTTGTTCAGGCTTGACAAACTGCTCCAGAGCCTTGGAAACACTGGGCGTCATCTGCATGGAGTGAAAAATAAGTTTTCATGTTTCGCACGGTCTTTTAAGAGTTAAAATAACCATATAAAATTATGTACAAACAGAATTATACCATGTCAGCCCAAAAAATGAAATTAATTACCTTAATTTCAAGAGTAATATCCAGAAAAGGGTCAAATGTGTCTGAAACTGCTTTGCAGTTTAAACATTTCACTGAAAAAGACATTCAAGTGTTATTAGTGTTGCAAACTTGTGAAACATTATAATCTAACTTCACACTGAGAAAAACTAATTCCAACAAAAAAAAACAACTCAACCATAATAACTTACCTCTGGACCTTAGGTACCCGCCAAATACTTGATGAATGAAAGTTGTTGCCTGCGTTTGCCTGTCCAATCTGCCACAAGGATAAAAATGAGGATGAAAATAAATTAATAAAAGGGCAGTTACACAACTCACTGTGTCAGTCTAATGAAATAAAAATACAAAAAATGTTCCTGGTTACACAGAGAAAACTGAGGAATAAGAGAAAGATTAATGAGGCAGCACTTGTGATTTAAAAAGCGTAAAAATAATTTAAGCTTTACAAAATAAAAAAAACAACAACCCTTTGTTAGATGAAAACTGCAGTGATCAGCACAATATATATACAGAACATGGCCTGCTATTTATCGTTGGAAATATGTAAGATTTGTGTGTGTGTGTGTGTGTGTGTGTGTGTGTGTGTGTGTGTGTGTGTGTGTGTGTGTGTGTGTCACGACTACGCCATCTTCAACATAATAAATATTTAATGCACTGAAATGTTAGATTTAGCTTGCATTTATGATTATGTGCACGAGAAAGCAGTAAATTGCATTGCAAACACATTTTGTTCGAGCTGTCTCTTTACGATATACAGAAACAAGACATGCATAATTTATACACACAGTAGCAATCAAATGTTTAACACACACTATCTATCGATTCTACATCAATTCTTAATGTGCAATTGTGTACATACAATCCACTAGCCATTTCTTCCCAAACCCTAGTTGTAATGCATTCTTACTGCCCGAGGACAAAAACGTGTCCAAGTCAATTCGTTTTGATGCTACATGACCTGAGTCAGAAATGTCTTTGGTGATATTCTGTTACCTCTGCCTCCACTAGCTAGTACAATCATTTCCCAAATGTGGCAGATGTCTTCTTAATACAGGTACCAAAAACACCACCTTTAAACTTTTTGAAACTTATAACAAAACAAACAAAAAAAAACTCCCTACTGCAAAACTAATCCCAGTTGGGGCAAAGTAAATATCTACAAAAGCAATGTGGACATATCTCATCTGCAATTTTCCCAATCTATAAGTGGAGTTATCGTTCCATGTAGAGTAATAAAATTACCATAGAAAATATTCTTAAAAACTGTACTTTCAATAACTGTGATAGTTACTGACAGAATACAGACTTTAGCATCACTAGGTTCTTCTCTATACAGGGCTTCTTTAATATTTCCCATACTCCAGACTTGATCTTTCTAACTAAATTAACTTTAAGGTCTTTTCAGACATGAGATATGCAGCTTTATTAGGTTCAACTGGTTAAAGTATAGGCATTTAGTATTTGACCCTTGTTCAATTAGCATTCCTTGCACTTCTTCCACACATGCCCACATTGACTCTTTAAGTGACAAAAAGAGCAAAAGGGGCTTTGTGATATTTTCCATCATTTGCACAGGACAGACCAATAAATCAGTTACGGTATAATATAGATTCAGTCTCCCTAGAATCACTGTCAAGACATGGACCCAAAATATTCAGTCACCAGATTAATGGAAGGCAGTTCATATTTGAGAGGTTTAGAGAAATAGTAAATGAAAGTTATAACAACACTTACTTGGTTCCAGGTAAGCAGGACTTTTGCATAGCATCCACAGTGTACCGCAGGAACTCATGCGCATCCTCCTGGCTTCCATAGCGAAAGTGCTTTGCAATCCCTGTGTTAGTAAATGAATGAATGAATTCATTAATTAATGAATGGCATACTATTGTTGAACCTAACATCACATTTATATTGTGCTCTCAGAATTATTTTAAAAAGACAATATACATTTTAACCAACAACTTTTCCTCCAAAATTAAAAGGAAAATGAAAAATGTAAACATTTTCACAGTGCGTCCTATCTCTCATTTCAGGCAAAGTTTTTGTAAAGGACAAGGTATCAATTTTTCAGCTGTGTATACATCTACTTACTTTTGAGCTCATTGAGGACACCAATGGGTTTAATGACATTCCCAGAGTTGGCAAAAACCTGAATGATGTGGTTTTGCATGGTGCACATCATACAGAAGCCTGGCTCATGACCTGCATAAGGCACAGGTGTACATAAAACTGGTAAGTAAAACATGGTTCAGGCAAACAATAAATAAATAAATAAATAAAGCAGCTCAGATATTCATCTTAATTATCCAAGCACCTCAAACATGAACTTACATGTTTTGGAGTGTTCCCGTGTCAGCATGTAATTAGCTAATGGAGGGGTGTAAGTGAGACACTGCAGAGCTGAGTTGAGAAAACAGGTGTTCCCCATATTTTGCAGGCCAGCTCCGATGCGGTGAACCTGGTTCCACTTTAGGCTGAGCCGCTCTGGAGAAAATAGGACCTTCTGGGGCAACTCAATTCCATCGCCACTGCTAATAACTGGACATAAAAGAGACAAAATAAAAGCTGAGAATTAGCACCAATTCATTTGGCAGGTGTGTTCTGCATATCAAAAAATTAAATGTATCACAAGCTCAAGTGATTGATCAGACTCTTACTTTAAAACTGGCCGGATTATGCAAGTGGTATAAAGAGAGAGTGGGGGCAACAACAAAACAGCCAGAAAAGCTCTTGATCAAAAACAGCAGCAAAAACATGACCTTATACATGCAGTTAAGATTTTCTTTTCCTTTTATAAATGAGTAAATCTCATACAAGAATCTTCCTCTTTTCTTTTTGCCTGTTCCCTTCAGGGGTTGCCACAGCGAGTAATCCATCTAACCCTATCATTTGCCTCCTCTTCTCTTACACCAACTAACTTTATGTCTTCTTTCACTATATCCATAAATCTCCTCTTTGGTTTTCCTCTAGGCCTCCATCCTGGCAGTTTGAACCATATCATCCTTCTACTGATATAACGAGTTCATGCAAGAATATCTAACAAAATGTCAACAGAACCATTTCTGCAAAAAGGTTGTTTAAAATAATAAAATAGTTGAATCTAAAATAAATGTGTTTTTTTTCAGCATCTGAAGAACACATACGTACATCATACAACTGCATTTTTACACTATGGTTACAGAAAATCTGACAACATGGTTTGTCACACCATGCATACAATGCTGGAATGTCTTGAGTATTTATCATGCAACTTGTAACTAAAGAGAAAGAAATAGCTGAATGAAAAAAAAAAGTGTATAACCCCCAAGCTTTAACAACACACATAAAAATGCAGCTGATGAAAGCTATTGTCCTCACCTTGGTCCTTGGACCGGTCGATAGAGGACAGTGTACTGTTCTGGACAGCAGCGCAGGGGGTTGGACCCAAACACCCTCCTGGAGACTTGATCCTTGGAGAGTCACTTGGCATGGTGGGACCCACTGGCCAGCTGCTGGAACAACTGCCATCCATGCCCACGTCACCACTTGTGAAGGAGGATCGGTTAAATCCCACTGACTCGTGGTCAGACTTCTCTGAAGATCTGTCAACTATGGTCATTGTTCATAGCTGTACCAAAAACAGACAAAAACATTTGAGTCACAAAAAAGGACTGCATTTCCAAAATGTAATATACATAATATCCTTTTGAAATGAATGAATCGGTATTGCATAAACAAATGAACGTAGAAAAATCAAACTACTGCTTATTTGGATTTAAGTATGGATGGTTTGCTCACCCGTTTACTCATTTATGTGTTTGTGCATACATGCATGCATTAGAGTGTATCCATGCGTTGTTGCATTTTACGATTAATTTAAAACAGCAGAGTTAAGTTTGCATTAAAACACCAACTACTCTATACTAGGTAAAAATTTGTTCTTGACCCTAAACTGTTTATCCTAGGTTTATATCCTGATAGACATCATATGTCTAGAAAAATAATCACTGCCCTGGATTTGTGTTTACTGCTTGCAAAAAGAGTCATAGCACTCTCATGGAAGAGTGCCAGTAAACCAAAATTCATTAACTGGATTAAGGAAATGTCTACAATTCTACCTACGGAAAAGATTACTTAGATTGTAAAGGGGAAACTTTCATTATTTCAAAACATTTGGGGTCCTTTTATGGAATACATGGAGGGTGTGGATTTAAGCGGTCTGGGGAGTGGGGCGGATGAGGTGTAGTTACCAGTGATCATAAAACCATTTCCTTTCTTTTGATACTTGATTTCTTTATTCTGTGTGAATTGTACATTCAAGTTTGTATTTCTGAACTATGCACAATGGTGAAATAATTTGGGCTAACCCTTCAAAAATAGAGAAACCTTTGTTGTTTTCATTGTTATTTTGTTTTGTTTGGGGTTTTATTTATTTTATTTTTACTTGTTTATTTTTTCTCTTTCCTTTTCTTATATAAAACTAAACTGAGTGTTGCTTTATGATATCTCATAAATACCTCACTTGTAAGGAAATATGATTTGAATGCTGGACAATAATTCAGTACAATGAAATAAATAAAATTCGAAATACATATATATATATAATGTATTTAATATACAATTAAACAATCGTATCATTAAATAATCAAATGGTGAATATATTTAATTGAATATACATTAGTCGAAATGACAGTAAATTCATGATGTGCTTCAGCCAATGCAAGGAACCATGAAATAATTAAATATGTAATGAAACAATAAAATATATATCAATTGAAATTGAATTATTTAATGACACAATTAATTATTTAATTGTATATTAAATAAATTATATATGTATGTATTTCCAATTTGATTTATTTCATTGTACATTTATTTAATGATTGAATTATTTATTTATTTAATTTAGCCTGTTTCAGCATTCCATAGCCTTGCAATGTATTCATGTCTACTATTTTAGTATTATTGTTTTAGTTAGTTTTGGACCAGTCATTCAAAAAAAAGAAAAAAAAGACCAAATGCTTGCAGCGTTTGTACAGTTACCTCTGGTTATTTTATGACACCCAGTCCAACAAAAAAAGAGAATCTGATGGTCCACTGTTTTAGTATTATTGTTTTTTGTTAGTTTTGGACCAGTCATTTAAAAAAACAATCAAAACAAAAAAAAAACCTTAAAGTTAAAAGCAGCCACCCCGGGAGGAGGGAAGCACATTTGAACCAGCATATGTTCCCTCCCACCTGCTCCAGCAGGGCCTTGACCACGCAGCGCCCTCAGATGTCGAGAAAACACGCACCATCTCAAAGTTCACGCCAAAGAGGAAACTTTGGACGCAGCGCTGGTGTTTCTCCCTGTACACCAGGAAACAGACAACGGGGACAAAACACCGACTTTTGAACCCTCGCTGTGACGTCAGCGGGGACAGGCGCCCGTGCGACAACATTCCCGCTAACGAGGCTAGCGGCGGAGCTAGTTAGCAGTCCCGACTAAAATGGCGGATTAGGTGTGATTTAGCACGCCGGAGTCGTGTTAAAATGTCCCATTCTGACGTCTACGGTGCTGTATTGTATTGAGCCGGTGATAGTAGGTAATACCTAGAGGAGAAAGGAGGGGCTCGCCGCCGGCGGCTGCGTGTGTGTTTAATGCGCCGCTCTCTCCGACATGACACACACAACCGGTGTAAGGCTACTACAACAAATCCCAGCGGTTTGCAGGTACGGGAATGTTCCAGCGGAGCGTTCAGGGTGTCCCTCGACCGCGGAGACATTTTAGTACTCACCTGAAATGCGTTATAAATCCGTTAATACCAATTTTAAATCCATTCCGTATTTCCAGCGGGTGTCCGGCGGTGAACAATGACGTAGCGGGTTGCCTGACGGGTACATCCGGGTACCTGCCATGAAACGACGTCGCTGATTGGCTGCTGGGACGGAACGTCGGCGAGGAACGTGCTCGGGAAGATCCGTCGCATGTGCTCGATTCAAACCTCGCCGTGCACGAAGTACAATCCTTATTATGGATAGGTTGTCCAAGCACAATCACTCGAGCCTGCCAATGACGGATTACAGTATATTCACAGCATTTGCACTTTTATAAATTCTCACAATATGTACAGAGGGTTATAAAAAAAAAACATTAAAATCATCCTTTCATACATACAGGCAACAGAACAAAGTTTAGACAAACATGAGTCGGAAAATCACAGCAACAGTGTTTTTTTTTTTTTTTGGACCAGTTAGAAACTGACAGATAAAGAAGCTGCACAATTTAACAACGCATACATACTTATGTCACATTTTTCATTTGTTAGGAATAATTAAATTATCAATTTTGTACAGAGTGCTTCTTAGAATTACCATCAGATATATCACAAATAAGCTTTATTGAACTAGATCCAACCACAACAACAAAAAATCAGAGTGTACATGGTACAACACACACCCACACACTTGTACAAAGTTAGTGAAACCAAGTACAACAGTGGCTTAATAAATAGTTTTGACGGTCCATTTAAATGTTTTAGGGCTCAGGTCCTGTCCAGGTCACAGAAAGAGAAGCTCACAAGCTCCCTTGTGAGCTCTGAAGCCTACTGATCTGCAACCTCAGTTGCACGATCTCCTCCTCTTGCTCGTCAACCCTTTTCTGTAAACCAGAGATTACCTGAAGAAAAGCAAAAAAGACATTCTCAAATTAGTGTAACTAAAGGCCTCCTGAATCCTGGGAGGAACAGAGGGCTTTCTGTAACAGTCTAAAACTACTCGTGTAATCCTAAATGGATTGAATGTTTTGTGGGTTTGTAGACTTTAGATCAGTAATCTAAAATAAGATTAATTGTCTGCCCAAGCCAAATACCATGTCTTTATTGCTGAAGAGTTCACACTGTAGCAGCTGGCTGGCAGTAGGTCGAACACCGGGGTCTTTACTTGTAAGCTTCAGGATGTACTTGGTCAAAACTGGCCATTTTTGTGAGAATGAGTCTGGAATTTTCCCTTCTCTCAGGTCCCCTAGAGTCCGGACCCTCTCCATCTCTGTCCCAAAAGGCTGGAACAGCTCAAGAGCCACAACTCCGACGCTGTACATATCTGACTGGGAACGCAAAGTAGATACAGGGAAGAATTTTAACATTTCAAACGCATTACCTGAATCATTCTTAATTAACAGCAATGGAGATATTGTATGATTTAACAATAACTGCACTGTACTGTTAATAGGATTACCTTTGAATCATAGTGAGAGCCTTTTAGCTGTTCTGGTGAAGCATACACAAATGTGCCAACACCTGAAGTATGGATTGAATCTGCAAAATACACACAAAAAAGGTACTAGCGCCATCTACTGGTAGTTCTGTGACATGTTTCTTCTGAAAAGCATAGTTACCACTGCCAGGAGAGGTTTTTCTCTTATGGCCATCTAATAAAATGTCTCTACAGGCCAAACCAAAGTCCCCAATCCGAACATGGCAGTTGTGACCATGAAGGAAGATGTTTCTTGGCTGTGGAGCAAAAAAAAACAACAAAAAGATTAGTTCCTAGAGCTACAGATGCATATGTCAAGGATACTGTTGTTCTACATAAAATCAAACAATTTCATACAGTATAATAAAGGCATCCCTCCAAAAATAAAACCCACTATTTTTATATTTTCCCTCTTGTATATCTTTCTCATATAGATATGGTTTGAATATTTTTCAGATGTTCAAGGTAACAACTAAAAAGCAAGAAGTTTTGATTCAGGAAAATCCATCAGAAATTCCCAAATACTGTTATGACATTTTTATATTAAAAAAAAAATAAAATGCAGCCAGGGAAGTCACTACAAAATAATAACTACTCACCAAAAAGGCTTCACCCAATATTAACTACAGCGCATTTAATCAGTCCAGAATTTTAAATAAGTTATCAGCTATGACAGTAATGCTACCCATGAAAGTATAAATGTGCACCTCTCAAGACTACTCAATTAAATCAGTTCAAAGAAGATCAAACACAGAAAGCTTGTGAAAACACAAGAGAAGTACTTAATAAGTCAAGGTTAAGCTTAATGATTTTTTCCCCCTTATGAGTAACAAATAAAACAAAACAAACCACATCATACAGGGGGCAATATTATGATTTTTGCCTTTAAAAAAAAAATGTAAATACGATAATATAATGGGTAATTGTCATCTTACACACGACCAGAGAGTCTAAAATGAGGCTTCTGTATGATATACCATATAGTTTTTATTTCATGCACAAGAAAATAGATCTGTGAAGTCTCATGGAACTTAGCTTTTAACATCTTTGCAAGATTGGTGTTTCTGTCTGATGTAAGATAGGGGAGAATTTCCTTATAAGTCATGGTCTCAAATTTCTACATTACAACCAATCATAAGACAATCAAAAACACTTGAGTTCTGCCTGTGGCAGAATCTTGTTTTCTGGAAGTCGTTCTGAAATAATTATGACCTTTTGGAGTAATGTCCGGTTGATCAAAGATTAAATAAAGTTGTTGGAAATTAGCATAATAAGACCACTTTAAAGAATAATTTGTAAGTATTATTTCTGAAGAGGTGTTTGACTTGTATATGACATCTTCTACATTGAATAAACCCCCCGCCCCAGACAGTGCAGCACTCTAGGATCAGTCCTCTGCATCTCGCTGTGGTAGCTTTGGCAGTGGCACAGTGGTGTGGTTTCATGTTAAAATATCTGTTTTCATCTAATTTCAAGGAAAATTACTTTTTTCTTTTTTAAAAGGAAGTGTTGTCTCATGGTTTCCCATCTTCACTATTTGCAAAACCTACACAGAGAAACTTTGGACTTGTATCCTGTGCTTTTCTTGCAATAAATGCATATCACTTTAGGCACTATACCACACATCAACAATGGTCAATAACGGCTATAAGTTGTAGCAAACTCGCGGAGTGACAGTGAGCATCATGACAGAGGGCTCTAAGCCCCAAGAAAATAATGATGGAAGAAACCAAACAAGAGTAAATCTCTGACAGTGCAGACAGGGGGACCCTCAGTTAAAAAAATGCAAAACCAAAAGACCACCAAAACCGCAGAAAGACACTTTCATTACATCTCTGAGGTGCTTCTGCAGGGAGAAGAGCCAAATATGGTGAACAAGGCTGGAATGATACTTTTAATAGACATAAGCAATACAGACTTGACGTGATGGACCTGATGCTGAGTTAAAGAGCCAACATCAACAAACTAAGCAAAGGAGGGGGAAACTGCCTATACCTGTTCCTAAAGCAATGTAACCTTTCAACCTTGACAAAACAACATTCACATAAAACAAACTGGCAGCAGACAGAGGGATAAAATAAAGTCCTGTCTAAGAGACTGCCTGATCTTTCATCACAGTATTTCATTTGTGACCGATTAACAATCATTTTAACTATTAGGGAAAACCAATAGCTCTTGACTGTGTGGAAATGCTTACTTTTCACACTAAATTAAAAAAAATATCATTCATTTACAACCAGTTTGGAAACATGCTGTTAAAATAAAAACCCTTACCTTCAGGTCTCTGTGCATGATTCCCTTGGAGTGAATGTACTCCACTCCTTCAAGTATACGTCTCAGCAAGTTGAGAGTGTGTTTCGCATCAACGCAATCATACAGACCTGAAAAATCAACAGCAGATTACAGCAAATGTATTTCGCACATTAATTAAACAATATTGTAGAAGATTAAATGTGTTTAAGGAAAAAAAACAACATTACAATTAGATATCTGTTGTTCTTTGGGCTGATTGTTCCTCTCAGAGATCCAGTCTTTCAGTGAACGATCACACAGTTGCATCTGGATATAGAGCATCAGATGGAACTGTACCTGCACATAAGAGAAAAAAAAAACAACAACCATAAATTAAGATTTTACATCTTTCAAGATAGGTGTTTTTTTGTAGTTTTTTTTACTTCCCACAAAAAGTCATACCTTTTACTTCAAGTAGATATTGAAACATGACCACTGTTAAAATTATTCTATCTTAAATTCTATTGAAGCACCTACCTCTTTAAAGTGGCTTTTGATATGTTTTCCGGCCCATTGCTGGAAATCTTTGTCGATGCAGGAGTTGTTGTTCAGTTCAGAACTACTCCTGCTTGACTCCTCCTCCAACAGCGCTGCACTCTCCCACCCCGTGACGGGACATTTGGAATTTTTCACAGATTCTCGCTGTCCGAGGAACACACAAGGGACATAGTTCTCGGGGATGCGCTGCATCATCTTCGGGCACGCTACTTGTCCTTCCTTGGTTGAAACTACACCTCTCACAGGATGGGTCTCTGAAGGCACTTTGGCACTTGAAGCTGCATCTGATGGGTTGTGACTAAGGCTTTGAAAAACTATAGATGAGCTGGTACCACTGTTGTCAAGGCTGTCATCAGAGCTGTGAATGAAAGAGCCAAAATGGATAAGGTTTCATAAACCTACCACCAACCTAAACATTGTTGTTTAACAAGCACATGCTACTGCAATGAGTGGGAAGAAAAGTTAAAAAAAAAAAAGAAAATGTCACCAATGACACCAATCATACATGTAGTCTTTTCCTGGAGATTCCAGAGCTGGAAGGATAGATTCAGGATCTAAAAAAATAAAAGACAGTATACACATGAGGACCTTACAGTATAAAGATTGTTCACCCGTCTCCAATAACAGTGCCTTCATTCATTTCAGTCCAGCCAACTGGTTGCAGGACAGCAGTTAAATACTCACATGCTGCTGGCTGGACATGTTCCATCCACGCAGTGTGATAACCCACAACATTTACATGCTGCAAGCTGGACAACACTTTGACTTCTCTAAGGACCTAGCACATTCAAAACACGCAAAATTAGTCACCATGTTCAGAATATATCCTTAAAATGTCTAAAATTATACATAAAATGGTGTGATAATCACCAAAACTGATGGCTCACCTTCATGCAGTCTTCCTTTGAGACTCTCTTGATGAGAATTTTCTTCACAGCATAATCCTGCCCATCTAGTTTGTTGATAACCTACATCATAATTTCAAAGACATTACAAATGGGGTAATCAAGTCAAATCTGCTCATGATAATAGTTTTTAAGGGATTTAAAAAAATGGTATGAAGTAGAAACAAGTGGCATACCTTAAAAACATTTCCATATGATCCTTTTCCAAGTCTACAGAATTCTTCAAATTCATTGAGATACCGTGACGTCTGAGCTTGAATCAGTCCTTCCTTAGGTCTGTGGAAAAGCAAAAATATTACTAACAATCTACTTTAAAATTCTTTAGCAGCATCATAACTTTAAAATGTACTCTGAGGGCAATGTACCTTACAGCAGAACTGTGTGTATTTGTGCTGAGACTTTGTTGGCCCTACAAAGCAAAATGATAGGAATTACAATGATTGGACTGTGAACAGAGCAAAATACACTGAAGTAGTATTTTTTCTTTAGTTTTGTTTGTTTTTAGGGACCAATCCAGTTTGTATCCATATGTACTTCTATTTGTCAAAATTGACAGCATATCTATTATCAAAACAAACACCTTCTACACATGGTGGGGAGAGAGTTGAGGTTACCTGTGGATACAATGACGTGCTTGCAGCATTAATGAGCTCAGTGAAGGCCCGATTGTGCTGGAGTCTAATGGTGCTGAATTCATCACTGATGGCCAGAGGGCAGAGGAGGTTCATGGCAGCCAAACGCTGACCAATAACTGTCATAGAAGTAAAGATACAATTTGACAAAAGGATCAAAACACTGAATTTATTCTGATATCTCAACATAATGCTAAACCTGCTGTATTTACTTAAAAAGAAAAAATTGTCACTTCTTCATAAATACCTTTAAACAGCATACGAGATCGAGCTGGGTTGCTCTCATAGATGCAGCACAGGTGCTCGAGAAGAGACCCGAGGACAAGGTGATTGGGGATTGCTGAGGCAAATTCTTGGATAGATGGATAATGCTTACCAGCCATCAGAACCTCACGGTTGTTATCTGTGTCTGAAGCTGAGCATACGAAGAAAAAAACATAATGAGAAGGCAGAAGCAGTTGTGGGGAAAACAAAAAAGTTTTGTCATATGCTTCAATTTTAAAGCCTTAAAGACTCAAATTGAATGCTGAGACATAAAAAGAAACATGTATTGAATTTAATAAGCAATACCTTACCTTCTTCAATAACTTTTGCTATCATTTCAATTAGGCTTTTTTCTCTTAGGTCCATCTTTCTACATTAAAATCCTTTTTGTTAAATATTACAGATGCCAGGCTACACTAACGATCATACCCTTCACCTCGAAGACATAAAATAAACTCATCTTGTTTATACATATGGGGGTGTACACCGCAGTTAAGCTTATCTGTCACATCCAGTGTAGATTAGCCCACTCCACCTACTGGAGTCACGAGAGGTCCAAGAACAGGAAGTAGAGGCCTTCAAATAATAATTCTTTACCCCTCAGTCCAGAATTTGCAGGATGTTTGGAGGGCATGCCCATGGACGTGGTTTTTTCTTTCCACATCGATCAAAGGCTTATCGTAGAATTGTTAACAGACTGATACGGATTACTTCAGGTAAAATAATGAACTTCAGAAGAAATCCAAACTTCTGAAAATTATGTGTCAGAATCATGTAAAGGAACTGGAAAGGTCACATTTCAATAAACATTATTTCTTTATTTAGATTGTGAGCAAACTCTTGATTTTAAGTGCACATAACTAAAAGCCCCTGCACAAATTTTGAAAAGAACATAAAAACCTACAAGACCACACATTTACTGGCACTGACAGAACACAAAACGTACAAATACAAAGACCACAACTATTCTTGACAGAGACAATACATTAACAGACAAAACCCGGTGCCACTTAACAAATGAAAATATTTATTGGCACAGAAATATAAAAAACAAAAAAAACTCCCAATAGGTAACTGGCCACCTGTCCTTTTTCTTTTCTGAGGAATGTCAATATAAAACAGATAAATCTGCTTATTTTAAGTGGCATTTAGTTTGTTTTTCTTGTAATAACCGTTTAAAAAAATAACATTGCTGATTAAGCCCTATATCTTTTTTCTAAGGCTGCTTCAATGTCACCACCCCTTGTCTCTTTTCACTTTAAGTAAAAATCAAACAATGCTGGCCGAGCAATTAATTATTCAATAAAAATGAGATGGTTTCTTGTAGATTCAGACAAGTTATCAGTATTTATTTGGAATAGTCTCTTATGTAATGCTAAATATACCTACATATAAATATAAATAGTCAGATGCTAGTTTATTATGAGTAGGGCATGGGTGCAGATCCCGGGGGGGACGGGGCATGTCCCCCCCAATAAAAATACCCTAAATTATTCAAAATTGAACAAATGTATTTTCAGACTTAAAGGTTGAATATGTAGAATATTTATTAAAAATATATTTCTAAAAAAAATAATACATCCACGGTGCGTTTTGAGGTGTACAGAATGAAAGTATTGCTACTCCATACATTTTTTTTTTAGTCTGAATTAATATTTTTAAAATTTCTCGACAATGACTTTTTGTCAACGTTCTGTTTACATTCGTACCTGCCCGTAGCCAACATGTGGCTCACTTCTCCCGCAGAAGTATTATTTTATTATTTAAGTAATATTAAAATTATGATTTACGAATATAACAGTTAAGTAAGCAGTGACACACACTGTTGGCTGTTTAGGACAAATAAACAAGAAATGTAAGCACAATAAATGATTCCCTGTGCAGTATTTTTTGGCGAGCCTTTACCAATTTATGGCATGGTATGAGTTGCATATTGGCAAAAATTTAAAATTAAAATCACGTTGGTGTCCCCCCCAATCCTGACATCGGATCTGCACCCCTGGAGTAGGGTCTTCATCAATCTACCTATAACTGTGACAACATTCATTTTCATCTGAAACTGTTTTTGAGGGCTAAAAATGTATCTGGATGGTAGCTTTCCCTGCTCTCACTGGTTTAAACTAAAACAGCTAAATAATGTAGTGCAGTAATCTGCAACCACGAAATTAACATTTGTACTGTTTCAACAACAAACTAATATTTGTGGTCGCACCCGATGCAATGTAATAATGTGGGTAGCTGAAGAGAATAAGTTGCACGTTGATCTCGCGAGATCGAGCAACACGGAACTTAGATATTTTTAACATTTTACCCAGTAGTGTGTAAAATAAAGCATGTAGCAGAACGACCACGACTAAATTAATAAATATAAACTCAATGCTTAAAATAATAAAAGCCGCCTACTATCAAACATGACTTCTCCGTCTTCTTCGCTTGCCAAACTTAACAGGCTGCCGTTGCTCCCGTTCTCGTGGCTCCTGACAGGTTTAATGTTACGGCGAACCAACAAGTTCCTGCTGCCAGAACATTCCTCCGAGCACACGGTTCCCTGCTCGGGTGTCAAACTGTACATTTTGACTAAAAATAGGGAACCGGCAAAATAAAACCCTTGTTAAGAAAGTTTCCCCACGTTTATAGCAGCTACCCCATATCTGCTGTGAAAAGCGTGAAGAATAATAACACCGAATCAGCGGTCGTCCATAAGAACGACCTGCCTTCAGGGGACCGTCATACAATGTGTGTGCTGGAGTTCCATTTGTCCTCGGAAGTGGGGATTTCCCACTACCTAGTTGGATTTTTCAACTGGAACGCCCTTCGAAGTGGGATTTCCCACTGGGAAAGTGGGAGAGTCTTCACCACCCCCGAGTTCACATTCCAAGATGGCTGCCCCGGTTGTAAACAGTAGAAGAGAGCTCTGTAAAAATTCGTAGCACTTCATTCTAGTTTTGGTCACACTAAATCAGTCGTATACAAGTATTGTTCGGCATATATATGCTGCTATAGTGTAATTTACATTTTTCATGTGGTATGTGCGAACTACAATCTTGTTTTCCTACTTTGTAACTGGAACGCTGATAACTCGGCTGTGACGGCATTCCCAGTTCCCAGTTTCGACTTCCGAGGTAAATGGAACGCAGCAGGAACAACTGATTTAGTATAAAGTACTTAAAACAAGACGTAAAATAAACGCATATTTGTTACGGTATAAAGACACTTCCAAATCATTTAGGATTGAAATAATAATAATAAAAAAGAAAAGTCTAGTGGAGTAAAAATATTTGTATACGTTTTTTAGAAAATGATGTAACTGCACACGCCCCCTAACGTCATCCAGTGTGTTTGGTGATGCAATTTTACATATAATCATTTTTCCCAACACGTAAACAGAACAATTGGTTTTAAATGTATATCGTTATAGTATGTATATTTTAGATGTTAGGAACTTTTGATTGTTAGAGACAAAACCTTTATTTTACAGTGATATGCGCATTTTTCGCGCATTAGTAGTACTCGCGAACACCATTGCGCACCTCGCGCGGGATCTCTCCACTTCTGCGTTTACAGCATGCTTTAAGATATGAAACAGTGACATAAAAGACAAACAAAACGGTTACATTAAAACCATGAAGACTGGTTAGCAAACTTGTCTCTTGTCAATAAAAAAACAGCTTTCAGGACTGCGCTCACCCCCGGAAGATGTCTGATGATTGGTAAGCTCGCCATCACATTCTGCAGATATTTATTGTTTTTGCAACATGCAAATGTACAATGTTGAATATTTATGACGTTATGGACTGTCACTGAATGTATATACATATATCGACCCAGCTTTGCTAAACAGTTTGTAGTTTCAGAATAGTTGTTTTGGAAATGACCCAGGCCTATTAACTTTTTCAGCTGATAGACCCCTTGGTCTGCATTGAACAAAGAAATAGCTGACATAGCCATATAGGCAAGTGCTTTCTTTGGGAAACCTTTGTCAAGCATCATGGAGCTAACATTTATACATGCCACTTAAAACTATACTCTTTTAAAAGAAAAGAAACCTTATATAAATCTTGTCCAGAAGCAGCTTCAGCACCTGTGATGGGCCATCACACAAAGCAAACATACTGTAATCATACGAATCAATATTCTACATCTTTTTTGGTATAAATGTATGTTATGGGTACAAGACCAAACATGAGAAGTGCCATGCAGACTGTTATCAGAAAAATGTCCAAAAAGCCAGTGTCTGTAATGTATGGGGTTCTGTCAGGGACCTTGTGTGATGGCAGCATTCATGGTAGGGAAATAAATAAGAGTTCATACAGCAACATATGCTGCCTTCAAGAGTACATCTTTTCAGGATGCCCATACAGTTTTTCTCAATAACACAATGCAAAACCTCATTCTGCAAACATTACAAAGGCAGGGTTGAGGAGGACAAGATTGTGTGCTGGACTGACCCGCATGCAATCCTAATCTAATAGAGAATATCCTGGGAAATTAAGAAAAAAAAAAGTTATATAAACAACACTATACTGTTGTAACCTTAAGATGGACGTATTTCTAGGAATAATAGAAAAAAAATAACACTTGTAGCAATTCATTGCTTGTTTTATGAGAAGAAATGGCGACATCACAAGTCTTACTATCCCAACCTTTTTTTGAAGGTGTTGCAGACCTGAAATGGAAAAATTGGACGCATAACAACAAATTAAATGAATATATCAGAAAAAAAAAACATTCAGTGTCTTGGGTTCGTACTGTCAGCAAAGAAATAAAAGTCAAAATAAATGTAAGAACTGTGGCGCTCATTTAATTAGCATTTTCCATTAATGTCTGAACTTTAACTGATTTGATGTTGTATGTACACGGTCCTTATGCATCATATAATCTATATGTTTGAGCTCAGCATAACTGAGTATTGTTTTTCTTCCCAGCTGCTCTGAACCTGCTGGAGCCATCAAGGCTATTGACAAGCACTCGGTGCATCAGATATGCTCAGGTCAAGTGGTGCTCAGTTTGGCCACTGCTGTCAAAGAACTGGTAGAAAACAGTGTCGATGCAGGAGCCACTAACATTGGTGAGCAAAGACACACCGTAACTAATCCATACAGTACAATTTCATGTTTATTTATTTTTCTAATATTAAATAGAATAACTATGTTTGGGTTTTTTTTAACAATTCAGATTGATGTGATATGATCAATACACTACTAGCAACATGTTTCAGCTTTACAGAATGAGTAGAAAACAAACATGTACCCAAACCTTTTTAGCCATTGTTCTTAAAGAGGTTTTTATCGGACTGGAAATGAGTCATTTTCAAAATACTCGTTAAAGCATGCAATAGTACATACGATTGCTTGTCATGAGTGTTCAGCATCATAGTTTTGCGGGTTTCAGATGTCAAGCTAAAAGAGTGTGGAACTGAACAAGTGGAAGTGTCGGACAATGGGAAAGGCGTTGAGGAGGCCAACTTCGAAGGGCTGAGTAAGTGGCAGCTTTTCATTTTCAGTGTTTAAAATGAGAATTTTCTTTTAATGGTTTTGTATTAAGGAAATCTCTTCCATCTGTTCTGCAGCACTGAAGCATCACACATCAAAGATAAGGGATTTCTCCGATCTAATCCACGTTGAAACTTTCGGTTTCCGAGGTGAAGCCCTCAGCTCTTTATGTGCTCTGAGGTAAAAACTCTTCACCAGCCGCATTATTTTATACATGCAGTTAACCTCAAATGTGGCTGCTGATTAGCTTAAGTTTATTGTGTCTTTCTTGTTGCAGTGACCTGAGTGTGGTTACGTGCCACCAGTCCAGTCAGGTAGGCACCAAGCTGGTGTTTGACACCAAGGGCCACCTTGTGCAGCGGTCGCCTCATGCCCGGCAGCAAGGCACCACAGTCACCATGCAGCAGCTCTTCTACACGCTGCCCGTGCGACACAAGGAGTTCCAGCGCAATATCAAGAAGGTCAGATGTTGCAAGATGCAGTTGTTGAGTTTGTTGTCTGGTGAACGAATGAAATTACGCTTTTAACAATATCAATGTGTTCATGTTATTTTTCATTCCGTGTTGATTTTTTTCTTTTTTTGGCAAAATGGCTTGTAAGTTCAAAGGTTTTCATGATGCGTATAAACAGTAGTTGAAGTAGGAAATAAAGGCAGATGTAAAAAAAAAAATGTTTTAAATCCCGCAATGGAAATGGTATCATCAGTATTAACAGTTACATCATTAAAGGATATGTGCTACAGTTGTTTATTCTTCAGGTGCGTGAGAAAGTCTCAGTCTTCTTGTTTCACATGCAATCCAGCTGTTTGAAATTCTCTTTGCACCCAATTAAGAACATACTAATACAACTCAAGGCAGATTATCCTTATTTATATTCTTAATTTTTCTATAATTCAGGCTCTAAACAATTTAATACAAAGACTTTTAGCTTTTCGGTTATTGTAAATAACTTTTAGAACTTTTTATAGGAAGCATGGGAATGGACAGACATCATTTAAAGTAAACTGGTGAGAATGATGCATTTTCCCGTTTCCCATTTCCTTTGTTGCATGCATTTTTAAGATGGCGTCAAAATTATCATTTTGTTGATTGTTCAAAAAAAGGGAAAATACTGTGTTTTATTGAGAGATAACATTATTTTCAATAACTATATACAACACAGGTACTCTGCTGATGTATACTGTACACCATCACTGCAAAGAAACATTTAAGTGCTGGAAATTGTTCTTTGTAGTTTTAATGCTTCTGAACATCTTCAGATGGTCTGTCTTTATGTCTTTGTGCCAAATCTTTAAATTTGTTTCAGCGCTTATCAGCAGCTAAACATAACACAGTTATCTTTTTTTCTTTTTTTAATATCTATCAAATGCCTCTTTTTTTCTGCTTCTAGGAGTATGCCAAAATGATACATGTCCTCCAGTCCTATTGCATCATCTCTACAGGTGTGCGCATTACTTGCTCCAACCAAAATGGACAGGGAAAGCGTAGCACTGTCCTCAGCACCGGTGGCAGCCAAAGTATGAGAGAAAACATCGGGGCCATATTCGGACCAAAACAGGTTGAAATACTTCAGTGTTTTAGATTCTACAGGATGGCATTTTAATTTTTGCTTAACTCTTTTTAGTTGGTTAATATTGTTATTATTATTATTATTATTATTATTATTATTATTATTATTATTATTATTATTATTATTATTATGTAACAGGAGGATTAACCCCAACCATCAAAAAAGCACTGTGATTGTTGAAATATGTGTTAACATTTCTTAATTGGTGTGATTTTATTTATTTTTGTCACTTGCAGCTCCAGAGTCTTCTTGCTTTTAAACAAAAGTCTCCAGCAGAAAATGTCATTGAAGAATATGGACTCAAGGATTCAGATCTGCCCAAACAGCTTTTTTCGTGAGTGCCACAATCCCATGGAAGTCCCGTGTCCCTTTCCCAAGCCGAGAGGCTTTGTCATAGTTTTTTTTTCTTCTACCTTTAAATCAACACTGTTTTGGCAGCATCACAGGCTTTGTCTCTCGGGGGGACCACGGTGTCGGACGGAGCACCACGGACAGGCAGTTCTTTTTTATTAACAGCCGGCCATGCGACCCCCTTAAGGTATTTCATGAGTGGATTTACTGAGAAGTGTCAGAGGTCCTATGATGTCCTATTTCCCTGCTGACTGCTGGTTGTTCACTCCCTGCAGGTCACCAAACTTGTAAATGAAGTTTATCACATGTATAACAGACATCAGTATCCATTTGTTGCCTTGAACATAGCTGTTGCCTCAGGTGAGTGCTTTCCCATCAATTAAACTTCTTTTATTTCTGAAGAAAGAAACATTAGCATAACATTATTTTTATGTTGTAATTACAGAGTGCGTGGATGTGAATGTAACACCAGACAAACGGCAGGTTTTCCTTCAGGAGGAGAAACTCTTGTTGGCTGTTCTTAAGACCTCTCTCATTGCTATGTATGAGGCTGGGGTCAACAAGATCAGTCTGAACTACACACTTACAGCCAGTAAGAACATGTCTTCACTTATTTCATGCAGGATTTTTTATTTTTGTTGGCCTTTTAAATTGACTTTTTATCTCTGCATTCACCCGTAGATGCATCATCTGCATCTGAGCAAGTCATCTTGTCGAATAAGAACAAGGCAGAACCTGGAGAGGATGTCCACACAGTGGGTCCAAGCCCAAAGTCAACCACGAACCTGGCTGCCCTCAAAGCTGCTTTTTCAAGTCAGAATAACGCCAATTCATGGAACAAGTCAAGTTTAGAAACACCTACCAAAAGTGGTCCAACCCAGAAAACATTGCAAAGTTTCTTTACAGACTCTGTAAAAGTTGCATGCAGTCCAAGTGGGAAGTCTCCTTCAAAACCCAAAAGAGAGATGGCTAAATGCGAACCAGTGGGAAGATCTGTGCTCGATGGGTTCCGGTATGGAAAGACTGCGGTTTCCTGCAGTGATACGGGTTCTGAAAGAGACAATGTCGTGTCTGGTTGTGATTTCACCACAAAACCAGATTTTCAAGATTCTGGCACAGAGAGCGACAAAAATTCTAACTTTCCTGAAGCAGGTATTAATAACAGTGTTATAAAAGATGAATCAGTCTTATCAACATCCCACAGCAACCCCCTTGTTCCTGAGGAGCCAGAGTTACAGATTGAAGCAAACTCATCTAACGAGGACGCCACTGTGAGCCCAGAGGCTAAAAGAGCCCGGATAGATTCCCTTACAGAGCAAAAGCCTGACAATTTTTCATATGGTGCTGATAAATCTTCTTCGACGGTGGATGCCCCAGTCAGCCGTCAGAGGAGGACGGTGCAGCTGCAGTTTTCTCTGCAAGAGCTGACGGGGAACATCAGGAGGTTGCAGCAGCAGAAAGAAAGAAACAGTGAGGAGCTGCAGTACAGACGCTTCAGGGCCAAGATCAACCCTGGGGAAAACCAAACTGCAGAGGATGAGCTCAAGAAAGAGATCAAGTAGGAGTTTACTTCCGTAACTACGGCTGACTAAACTTAGTAATATTAAAGGGTTGTTTCCAGATGACTAAATGATCTTTACTTCATCCCAACAGGAAAGAAATGTTTAAAGAAATGGAGATCATTGGTCAGTTTAACCTAGGCTTCATCATCACCAAACTGAACTCTGACATCTTCATGATCGACCAGCACGCCACTGATGAGAAGTACAACTTTGAAATGCTACAGCAGCACACTGTCCTCCAAGGACAGAAGCTTATCATGTAAGAATCAGAATATGTAGCTAAAACATTGCATTGACCCGTGTGAGCGGCCTGGTTGTCTGATCTACTTTTTTTTAAAATGTTTTCAGCCCACAGAAACTTCACCTAACTGCAGTCAGTGAGAATGTGCTCATAGAGAACATTGAGATTTTCCAAAAGAATGGCTTTGAATTTCTGGTTGATGAAGATGGTATGGTCATTTAATAATCATTAAATACTAGAAATCCAAATGAGATGATTATCTTTGTTCCAAAATAATAGTTTCCTATTTTTTACAAAGCAAATTCCAATCTTATCATTGTTCCTGTAGCTCAGGTGATGGAGCGGGTGAAGCTGGTGTCATTGCCCACTAGTAAAAACTGGAAATTCGGCCCATCCGACATCGAGGAGCTGATCTTCATGTTGAGTGACAGCCCAGGTGTCATGTGCCGCCCATCCAGAGTCAGACAGATGTTCGCCTCCAGATCTTGTCGGAAGTCTGTAAGTTCATATTTCAGAATAAGCTCACTTTCAAGTACTTCTTTCTTAAAATCATGTTCAGTTAGCAGTTATCATATGGTGAATATGAAATCACTCAATTTGTTTTTCTCTTTGGATGGTTGTCTTACATTGTGTTACATATGACTAGGGCTGGGCGATATGGACCAAAAGTCATATCTCGATATTTTCTAGCTGAATGGCGATACTCGATATATATCGATATTTTTTCTGTGCCATAATTGGGGTTTCCCCCAAAGCATTATAGCATAGCATCTCTGTTAGCTTCATTTTTTTCTGAGGCAAACCCTTAAAAAAACAGTCAGTTTTAATACAAATCCTCGTGCCAAATGTCACACAGGTACATTTATTAACAGAGGTCTGCACAATATCAAAATGTATAAAACAAATGAAATAAAAATAAACTGCCTGCATATATAGAATAAAAATGCTTCTTGAATAAAATAAAACAAATATCCCTTTCCTGCATAACAATTCAATTAAAATACACTGTGCAATTAGTACAATGTAGACAGTAACAGGCAGACTTTTCCACTGAGGTTGACAGTTGTGCAAATAACAAAACATTTGTGCAAATCTCAAATAAAACATTCAAGTCAATTTGTCACAAAATAAGCTATATCAAAATCATTATACGATATTGTCTCGTACCATATCGCGTTTGAAAATATATCGATATATATTAAAATCTCGATATATCGCCCAGCCCTACATATGACTATTTTATATTAAGTTCTTGTACGTAATGCTGTACTGAAGGTAGTGGGAACCCATGGCCACATGAAATATAGAAAATTTACATTTTTAAGTGCAAACAAAGGATTTTAGTGTTTTGTAGTCTAAAAGTTGATCTCATTTCAGTATCCATGAACTATCTAGCAGTTTTGTGCAGATTAAAATTGCTTTGTAAGTAATGTTCTATTGTTTGTACGGTTTCCATCTTCAGGTGATGATTGGAACTGCTCTGAGTGTGAGTGAGATGAAGAAGCTGGTGGCTCATATGGGGGAGATCGAGCACCCGTGGAACTGTCCTCACGGCAGGCCGACCATGAGACACCTCGCCAACTTGGACATCATCTCACACGACTGAACGTTTCAACGAGGGACCTGTCCGAGCATCTCACATCTCATCCGGCCTGATACAATCTGAATCACTCCAGTTTAGCTCACTAATGCTTCACTACTGATTACTTCTGTCATTCATCACCTCAGAGCCGTTTGTATCACTGACACTGCTGTTAACTGTTTTTGTTGTAATATCTATTTAGATAAGTTTACATTTTATTTGAATTTGTATATAGTTTTTATCTTGATATCCAACAAATGAGTAAATAAACAGTATGTGGTGGAAAAATACCCATAATTTCTGATAAGCTAAGACAATAGTAAGTTTTAGTGTAATATGTCTATTTGTCAACAGTTTTAACCTGTAAATACTTTTCAATAAAAAATGTATACAATTTCACAACACTTATCTTTAAAGATCATTTTACCAAGATTTTCAATACTTTGAGCCTTGAATACTTTTATACAAGGATTTGTTCATTGTTATTCGTGGTCTTAGTCTGACATATAAAAATGTCTTATGAATTAAAAATTCCCTATACAGTAAAACCTTTGAATCAAATATAAGTCCAAAAGGTAACAATCATTTTTTTAACCTGCTGCAGATATCTGATGTTTAGAGTTCTTTTATAAAAAATGTTGGCCGCTAGCACAAATATAGTCATTGGTTTTTGAGAGATCAAATTGGGAGATTTTGTCCTAATACTATGTAGTTAATAATGATCAATAATTAAACTAGCTTATCCCATTCAAACCTGGGAGTGTAGCGTTGTATTCACTGTTTTGACTACAAGGTTGCCATAGCTACGGTCTGCCTTCGCCGTTACCATGGAGACGATCTGACTCGATTTTTGACTGAGCTGAGACAATAAATAAACATCAGTATGCAATGATACTTTAAAAAAAAAAAAAGGATAGCATAGATGGCAATGATGACAGAAGAAAGCAAACTTGTGGCGGAAACCGAGCAGCCTGAAAACGACAACATTTCACACCTCCCCGCACTTATTCGCCTGGAAGTACGAAGGTAATTCACGATTAACATCTATTAATCATATCATTGGCCCACTGACAGTATTTTATAGAGCTGGCATGTATATTTTGATTTGTGTTGTGACAGATATGAAGGGGAAACGTGTGAAGGCCAGTATCATGGAGAAGGTTTTGCGCTTTTTAAAGGTGACCATATTTACAAGGTAAAACTGAATCGTCACTGACACCTGATAAGGTGTTGAAAATAAATAAATGTGCAAAAAATGTTTTAAACTGCTTCGCCAAAAACGGCTTAGTTAGTTTAGTTATTAACCAGTTAAATAATTCAGTGACAATGATATAATAATCAAACTGTTGAAAGCACATTTCCCTTGGTACAATCATTTAACATAATGTTGCTTAATACAAACACAAAATCGAACATGGAATAAAGCTGATAAATAAAGTTACTCATTTTTGTGAAGGGAATGTTTTCCAAAGGACTTATGAAAGGATTTGGTGTCTTCACTGAGGCGTCTGGGCTGAAGTATGAGGTAGGCTACAGTACAGCATTTGGGTCATGAAAGTTTAAATTTTGCTAAGCCTAATTTAGGCAATTTGCAAAGTTTTTTTACCATACAATAATTTACTGTGAAGGTTTAGGTTCAGAACCATTTCGAACATATTCCTCCAGTACTTTTTTTGTAAAATAAGACATTTTATGGCAACATCTGTTTTTCAGAGATGAATTGAATGATATGAAAGTGAGTTTAAATTCCTTATCTAACAGGGGGAGTTTGTGTGCAACATGCCAATGGGCCAGGGGACATTCACCTGGCCAGATGGCAGCACATATACAGGAGAAATCCACAGAGGTACACGACATGGGATGGGAACCTACAAATGTGCCAAAAGTGGGGTGTGTTACATAGGACAGTGGTATCAAGGCAAGAGACATGGAAAGGTATAATCCACATATTTTTAAGAGATATTAATGAATCTTTTGTTTAGTTTTGTTATGATTTTTTTCTTAATTGGCTTTTTTGTGTTAGGGTATAGTCTATTACAGTGGGGATCAGACTTCTTGGTATAAAGGGGACTGGGTGATGAACAACAGAGAAGGTTGGGGAGAGAGATGGTATGTTTAATGTTATTTACAAACGCTAATTTTTAGTCTAATTTGCAATGAGCAGCGCAGAGGTGACTGTTCTGAATATTTTTGCACAGCTACCCTTCTGGTAACTTTTACTCTGGTGAGTGGAAGAATAACCTGAGACATGGAGAAGGCACCATGACCTGGCAGGAACTGAGACAGCAGTATCTTGGTGAATGGGAAGAAGGAGTCCAGGTCTGAAAGAAATCAAAAGTGCATCATATACTACTTTGTATTATTTTTCCAAATACACTGAAGTAATTTCAAATGTGTTTTATTCACATTGATTGGATTTCTGCTTTTGTTGTCAAACTCATGAGTCCTCTTCTTTGGCAGCATGGTCGAGGCACACACGTCTGGATCTTAAGGCGAACATATGAATCACATTTTTCCCAGAGCAACCGTTACAAGGGGGATTTCTTCCAGGGTCAAAGGCATGGAGAAGGAATCTTTTATTATGCCGGTGGTGCAATCTATGAAGGATGGTGGAAGAAAAATGAAAAGCATGGGCAGGTTAATAAGTCACACAGAATTGTTAATTTCACCAGTGGAGGTGACACTCAAAAAGTGGCTCCACCCCAGAACTGGTTTCAAACTTAAAGAAGAATCAGACCTGTTTGCCTTTAAATTTATCAGCCGACAGTTGCTGAAATTGTATACAGTATAGCAAATCATTAATGAGACACAAGACATCACATTCAATGTTTTTTTAAATCTAATGAAGCAGTGACTGCAGAGTTTGAGAGAGTAAAACAGTTGTGATTAGCCTTAAAAGCTGTTTAAGTGTACTTGTTCCCTCATTGAAACTTGGTTTGATATTGACGAGGCAATCAATAAAGAATCAATTGATTTTAAAGCAAAGAAAAATAGATGCATTATTGAAACAGAATTCAATAATGTATATGAACTGTGGAGTCCTCTTTCTGGGAACTTTGAAAAGGTTTTTTTGGTAATTTTTGTTCTTAACACACTTAGATCTTAATTTTGATTTAAGTCTGAGCACACAATTAATTTATTCTAACAGTATTTATTTTATATGATAGGGCAAATTTACTTTCAAGGATGGTCGTGTCTTTCAAGGAGAGTTCTTGGATGATCGGATGATGACACCTGACATGAACGAAAACAGAGGTGAAATTCCTTATTGATGAAAAACCTACAGTAGACATTTATTGAAAAGAAAATTAATAACATTATACATTAAAACATTATATACATTTTTTCGGTCAGACAGTGGCTCATCTATACTAGGACCGGACAAGGCTCTCAACATCGAATGTGTTCTGGAGAAAGTCCCAGAGAGCAAGCGTGACACAGAGAGCAAACAGGTCAGCTCCTCCCTCATAATGCAGATCTATCAATATGAGGTTTTCCTTACATCCTTATCCCCACATCTCCGTTCTGTTGCCCTGCCTTGTATATGTAACAGGTGCAGTTTGTGGTTCTGCAGCACGAAGTACAGCTGAGGTACATTTATGATTTCTACAGCAGACTCGGATCTTCCCAGTCCCCAGACAACACTTTCCTGCTGTACCGCCTGCCATTCTGGCGCCTGTTAAAAGACAGTAACATCCACCATCACGGTGTTACTCTGACACAGATAGATCATTTTATCAGAGGTAAAATCCTCACTACTAATTATTCAACTCTAATACGCAGTAAAAACATGGAAACAGGGCTTGTGGGGTAAAATCCCTTTTGTGTTTCAGAAGAGGCCAGTTCCGCAGAGATTCACTTTCCTTTCACCCCCATACTGTTCCGCACACTCCTCAGCTATCTGGTGATTGTGGCCTACTTCATCTACAGTAAAGACGTGGAGTAAGAAAAAAAAATCCAACAAATGCTTGTGTGTCATTATTTTCTTTTTAAATTTGAGGAAGATGAACATAAATTTTTTGGACAAATATCCAGCGATACATTTGTTTTTCTTTTCAAACATGATAACTCTTTTTAAATGGATAAACATTTTTTTTTTCCGCTTTATTTCCAGGTCGCAGGAGAACGTTCTGGCCACCTGTCTATCTAAGCTGTTGATAGAAGACATCCTTCCAAATGCTCAAAATGTGAAAGGTGCAAATTATACTAGTTCATGGGTATCTGCAGAAGCAGAATATTAACAATTAATCTTAACAATGCTCCACATTGTCTAGTCCCATCGATAAACAGCTTGTAATTTCATTGCATGTCAGATTTTCTCACATCAGACACCTGTACATGCAGATTCTGCAGCATTATACGATTACTTGGAGCTGCACTCAGTAATTGCTCTTATGTCAATCCAGGCTTCCTATTTAGGCAGCCAGACTTTGCCGTTGTGGCCATGAAGTACATGAAGAAGTGCTGGGGAATCTATCAGGTTTTCTGCAGGCTCAGGACCACTCACAAAGATGACGTGACCATGACCTGCCGACACCTGTTGTGGATGTTCAAGGTGCACTAACCGCTACACACATATAAAAATATTCCAGATCAGATTTCCTCTTTAATAGAAGAGATGAATTTGCTTTCTGTTGCATAATTCTGCAACACAGATTTCTTCTTAGTATGGTATTATTTTGATTCATTACTACTTTAACGATTCATTGACCACATGCAGTTTTATCTGTTACCGGTACTCATGATCATCTAGGAATTTCATGGATAGATCTGTGAATTTATTGTTTATGGGTCTATGTCTCGTAACCCTTGCCAGGATCTCTGTCTGCTGGACCAAAAGATGACCACAGCAAGATTATTGGAGATCATCGCAGCTGAGACCAGTGAGCCCGAAAACCTGACTGCTTGTCTGGATCTGGAGGTCTGTCTACACTGTTTTCACCAGTCAACTCATCCATCATTTTTAAATGCCAGATGAAGTTTTATAATTCATTAATCTGCCCCTCTGTGTGCAACTCTCCCCTTCTGCTGAAGATCACATTCCTGGAGTTTTTTGAGGTACTGTTGGGCTGTGCTGAAGTGAAATGTCCCCAGGATTCTGATGTGGAGGGGGACCGGTCCTTGCACAAGTGTGACAGCAAGGGTGAGAGTGATCTGTGTGAGGTGGAGGCCAGAGAGAGAGAGATCCAAACCAACAGCCATGACCAATCAGTCAGTCCCTCTTTCCAGGTATTGATCTTTATTATTACTGTGTGAAGTAGTTCCATTTTTGACAGAAATTGTGCACCAGAAAATAATTTGGCTGACAGGTGATCCAAAATGCAAAATAATGAAATAAATAAAAAACATGTAATCTGATGTTAAGACTGTAGATTCCTCAGCTAACATAAGCATATCTTTAAATATTTTACACTGTCCTTCATGTGAAAAGATGTAAATTATATCTGCATATCAAGATTTGCTGTTATACTGTATAATAAAATCTTTACTAATGTCTTACCATAGATGGGACATTCTACTGACCAGGACCTGGTCAGAGTTGAAGACCATGAGACACCTCAATCTACAGGTTGGATTTATTGTTTTAAATATACTTCTTACACATACTCAAACATATTTAACATACAATGTAGGTGTGTGCCACTTATCTGCACACCTAGTTTTCAATGTAACTGGTTAACTTTTGAGAACAGTAAAAGCCCTACATTATTAAAGGCATTAAGATTTAAGCAATTAGGATGTTGTAACCTTTTACTTTTCTTTTAAAATGTCCTAATATAGTAACCACCCTCCCCTGCATCTTTGTTAATTTTTAAATGACAGATCTGACGTTTGTTATTTCCAACTTGGCATTTTAAAAACCTGTAATTTCATAAGGGGTGCAGACTCGTGTCTACTACATGTATATTTATGATATGGGATAGAAAAGGATTCGAGGCTGTGCAGTATCAGAGACTCAGTTTATTACAGTGGCCTTGAATTAGTCGTGAATATACAGCATTTATATAGACAAACTGGCTTTTTGGTAGAGGCCATATTTAGAAGGAGAAAATTAAAATTCTGTTCACACTTATATTAAAACCAGTATTTGTTTGGTGTAACAGAACTTTGATGTCTTCCAGAGGAAACAGAAGAACCAGGACATCAAGTAAAGGATACAAAAACCAGCAGAATGGAAATCAAAGACCGAGAAGTGACGCTTAGGACTCAGGAAATGCATCAGTTCTTTAACAACCATTTCTTCCCAGCATTTGAGCACCACCAGCTAACAGTTGAGGAGAAACTACTCCAGGACCAACGATGCAAAAAGACACAATAAAGACATTTAACTTTAAGATTTCTCTTCTTCTGTTAAAGCAAGCATTATCAGTGTATCATTAACAAGTGTTGGATTGCTTGTCAGATTTCAAAGGGAAAGATTTTAGCTTCCCTAAAAGTACAATATTCCATAAAAATAGACGATTATTTCTTATATGATAGACTGGAAAGTGTAGCGCCATTTTGAGGTGATAAATATACAGGACTGTCTCAGAAAATTTGAATATTGTGATTTTCTGTAATGCAATTAAAAAAACAAAAATGTCATACATTCTGGATTCATTACAAATCAACTGAAATATTGCAAGCCTTTTATTATTTTAATATTGCTGACCATGGTTTACAGCTTAAAACTCAAAAAATTTGAATATTCTGGGAATCTTAATCTTAAACTGTTTCAGTTAATTTGTAATGAATCCAGAATGTATGAAATTTCTGTTGGTTTTTTTAAATTGCATTACAGAAAATATGGAACTTTATCACAATATTCTAATTTTCTGAGACAGCCCTGTAAAGCTATTGACGGAAAAACAAAAATTGTATCTCTATCTACATTTTTATTAGTCTAGGATTGCATAACTTTGCACCAAGATACAATCAAATAATATGAATGGCTTTGTGAAATTGTTAAATTTGGCATGAATAATGACACTAGTTAGTGCCAATACCTTTCCTTGTTCCAGTTTAACGTCATTAAGTTGAGTACAGCTGGTGATTGTACTGTGGTAGGTGTCTCAAGCGGTAGATGAACGACACGATACTACAGAGAAATGTGACAAACAAGCTGAAACCGGTTTTGTGTTTGAACCATCCATCCACAGTCTACAAACAAACATTCCTGTGAGGTCAGTGACAGAAGCAGAGACTCCTCTGCCGATTTGTGGCAGCACAAAAAAGAAAAGTACTGACCATGTCCTGTTTGTAACGAAAACTTTAATGAGAACAAAGAAAAGAAAGAAAAGAAAAGAAAATCTCCCTCTATTTGTTGGAAGGAGGGGTGAAGACCATGAGATCACTGGGACAGACAGACTCGCGTATCCGGTCTTTGAGGTCCTGCGTGAACAGAAGCATCTCAGTCTCTGCACTCTGCGCCTAAACACGACAAACGAAATGATAAGGTGACATTGGAAAAAAAAAAAAGCAAAAAAAAAAAACATATACACACACACACACACATATATATATATATATATATACACACACACACATATATATATATATATATACACATATATATATATATATATATATTATATATACATATATTATATATACATACATATAATATACACACACACATACAAATGTTAACTTTTCATAGTAGATTTCAGTCAAAATTTGCAAGTAAAGAAGAGAAGTGGAACAACCTGAGGTGACTGAAGCTTTAACAGTGACGACATCGGTGACAGTGCTGTGGTGACAGAGTGGTCATAAAAGTGAGTAAAGAGTGTAGTTATACCTTAGAAATAAGGCTAAACACAACATTTATAAAGTTTAGTTGATTTAATATATCAGAGAATGGACAGTTTATTGAAAAAAAAAAAAAAACCCCAACAAACAAACACCAAGAAGTGTCCAGTTCCCTCATCAGTTTCTCTAGTTTTAATTGCTCCCAATTTCAAATAGTCTTGACGACTGTAGATTTAACGTGGAAGAGTGTTACCAAGATAAAGAGTGTTCACTGCGTGCCTGTACTGTGCCTGTTGGCCTCCGTCATACCTGTCTCTTGTGGAGTAAGAACTTCTCTCGGTTGATTTCTGGGACTCTTCATCTCTTCATTTGTGTCCATGGGTGAAAACATCTCACTTTCGGTTGTCTCCATCGGTGACAAGCTGCCTCTCTGTGAAGCCTGGAGGTATCGCTCAAAGTCCAACCCAGGAAGCTCCTAAAATTACAGGAATAATATTCACTGTGTTGCCTGAGATAACAGCCGTACTGACATGTTTACATTACAGGAACTGGATGAAAATGAATGGGACCTGAAATCGGGTTTACCTGAAGGACAATGCTGTCTGGTGTGTGACACATGGACTGCTGGGTCTCAATGGGGACCTGCACAGCAGGGGAGGAGATGTCTGGCTGGCTAGGAGATATGCAGGGTGACAGCATAAAGCTCAGTGCTGATGAAGGCTCAGGAGGATGGGGAGCTGGAGGAGGTGTTTTGCACAGAGAGAAGGAAAGTCTTGGGGAGAGGGGGAGGCCATCTTTGATGGGCAAATCAGCTGAAGCATACTCATTTTCCAAGGAAATGGATGCAAGTACTTGTGTGCCCAGTTTAGGAACAGGAGTGCCTTCATGTGGGAAGACACTTTCAGACTGCTGTGTGGGGCTTCTCTTTGACTGGGTCTCATCTGAAAGAACATCCTTAATAGTTGATGAACAAGGTGTGGGTGAGGGTTTAGCTGGAGAACAATGACCGTGGTCATTGTTCTCCAGGGACTCTTGAATGACTTCTCTAGGTGAGAAGTACGTGGAGCGGGGAGAGGCCTGAGGCAACAGTGCAGCACTCAACTGAGTGGATCTCCTAACTGAAAACACAGACAAGATGATACGGTTATCAGAACAAATATCACAACTAAAGCAGCAAAGTAAAGGGTTCACTAGCAGAGATAAATATCCATCATAAAAAGCAAAGCATTCATTAAATAAATTATTTTCTTTCACCTGGTGGTCTGGCCGGACTCTCCACCTTGAAGAAACCTCCATCAAACACGGTGGATTCCAACATCTGGGCACCTGGCTGGGGTTGGGGCTCCTGAGAGCTCATGTCGTCAGTGTTTACAGCGTCCTTGGCTGCCTGCTGTTTGGCTTTCATGGCCGCTTTCACGGCAGCCAGACGAGACTTGGCAGCTGCTTTGGTTCCTGTTACACTGACAGGTGCAGCTGATGGTTTCTGTCAAAAAGAAAAGACGGGCACCATGACAACCTTAACTGTTTTACATTTTAAATAATAAAATCATTTTTATTAACATGGTTTTATGTACTGATTTTTGTGGTGAAAAGAAAAGAGACAGCACAGTTCTGTTTAAATCCAAAACTAGAACAGCATTATCACTAATATTAATATTTTTTAATGAAGCAAAGAATCTTCACCTTCACGACTTTCCTCGGTCGTGGTGGGGGTTTATGGTCCTCCACCCAACCTCTGCACTCAGCTTCTTTAAGAGCACCAAACTTCTTGTTGACATCTTCTACCTGAAAACCACAGAGACCATAGGTGAAGTTTTTCTTGTACATGTTTAGTATTAAACAACATTGTCTCTTTATTTTAAGGCAATTACCTGGTAATAAACCATGTCCCAGAATCCCTGCAGGTCGGTACAGGTGGTGATCTTCTCCCCTCGGCCAAGTTCACAGTCGTCCACCAGACCACCGAACTGCTTGAATCGCTCTTTCATCAGCAACCTTGCCTGACCAACAGCTGTGCGCATGCGATCTCTCACTATCAGGCAAGAACAAAAATGACACTGAATCAATAAACTGATTTGACTATGAATTGCATTTATTTCCCTGATGAAAAAACTCCATTAAAAAGAACAGGACCAAAATGACCAAATAATGTGAAACTCCACATGTCATGAAAAGATGCACTCACTTTCCTCTGGGATGGACTCATCCTCCACTTTAGACTCCCAGTGGAGACTAAGACTCGTCAGACTGTCTGTCTCTTTAGCAATTTCCGACCTGAGACATTTAGGAAGAAAAACAACCCTTTAAAGCACAAGCCTTCAGGCAATCAAAGTCCTAACATGGATGACAGCGAAAAAAAATGGTAAACTACCTGAAGTATGGCACATCATGCTTTGATTCCAGGGGGCTGCCTGGAGTTGGCGGGGCTACTGTGAGGGATGTTCGTGGAGGAGATTGTTCCCTCAGCTCAACTTGAGGCTCAAGGGTGAAAACTGGTGCAGGTGGAAGATTGAAGCTGGTGCTGGGTAGGAAAAATCAGAACGTGGCATTTAGATGAGAATCCAACTCAAATTTTAACCATTCAGTGTCAAATGTCTTCAATAAAAGCTGGAAATCAGTAAAAGGAAAAACAGACCTTGGTGTAAGGAAGGCATCTGCTGAGCGAGGAGTGAGAGGGTCCAGCTTGAAAGATGACAAGCCAACAGGGGCCTGGAAGACAAAGCCTTCTGGAGCAAATGACTGTAAACCGGTATCCATATCAGGAGCAGATTCCTTTGGATCTTGATCCACGCACATGTCTTCCTCCTTAGAACAGGCTGGTTGGTTGGAAGGACAACACGCTTTCTCTGGTTCCTGCACCTGTACCTCATTCAGCTCCGACTCCTGCACAAGGCGGTAACAGAAAACTAACATGTCAACAAAATCCTAAAACCTTACGCAGGCCCTTGGAAATACTGTGAGGAAGACCCAAAGAAGTGCTCACCTTGGGGATAGCAGGGTTCTCAGTGTTGCTCACAGGTGCTGTATGTTAAAGAAGAGGTACGCAAAAGTGGTTTGAGAACTTGAAATGATTCCTTTTCACTAAGAAAAGACAACTGCACAAAACTGTGGCTACTTTTTTAGGATACCTTTAAAGTTCCTTCCTCGACCAGACGGGGGCACCACAGGGTTAACAAGCGCTCTGGTCCTGGTGGTTCTTACATCTGAGGGCAGTGATATTTAGCATAGTTGGATTTTTTTCTACAACATGAATTTCTTAAAAAAAAAAAAAAAAAAAGTACAAAACAAATAATGGAAAAGAAAAAAAAAACTGCTCAAAAACACGTCCGTGTTGCACCTACCTGCAGGCTTTTCCTTCGGTTTGTCCTTTTCCACAGGATTTTTTGTTACAGTAGCCCTGTTGGCTGATCTGGTTGATAAAGCTCGTGTGGCAGGCCCTGCTACAGCGGGATGACCTGACAGAGAAATATGTTGAACTTAAATTACTTAACATAAAATGAGGCAAAAACCAACATAAAAGCTGGCCTTCAACTTAGGTTAAGTCCTCCGATTTGTCTACTTATTAATTACCTCCAGAAACTTTGGTCTTGGCACTCGGTGCAGGTTTGACAGAAGCTGGATTGGCCCTGGTCAACCTTTCCACGACAGGTTTTCCTAAAGGAAGAGAGGAAACTCATATCTGAAACACACAATGCTGCTGAATGTATTTTTTATTTTCAGTAAATGGAAATCAAACAAATTTACCTTTATTCGCCCCAGTCTTTAGATCCTGCATTTTCAAAGGATGAGAAAATAAGGAAAACAATGCAACAAATTGTGCATTAGAATTGATTGAAAAACTGAGAGGTCAAATATGAATGAATGAGATCAATGCAGAGGAAGAGACAACAAGTACCTCTTGCAAGCCATGCTGCTGTTTCATTGAACGTGTGACTCTGATGCTCTGGGATATGGCCATATTCACGTTTTTCTGAAAGACAGGTATTAAATCTTGATCAATGGCCACAATCTTTATTAAAAACACATCCAAATGTAGACGTCAAATATTTTGTTATCTGCCATGCCACAACATTAGTTCAAATAAAAATTAAGTGGGAAATGTGTGACATGGATTTCACAGTACATTGTCCTTCCTCACCTCCTTCAGTTTAGCCGAAGGACACGGTGCAACAGACCGTGACGTGGCATTACAAGTGTCCTTTGGTTGATAGAGACCAGTCTTAAAGATTCTTTTACGCTCTTTCTCTCTTTTTTCCTTTTCCTTCTCAAGAGTCTTGCGTTCCTTCCAGCGCTCAAGCTGTTTCAGCCTTTCCTGTTGTGCAAGACCTGTGAGGAAAAAGGTGTATTAAAGCACAAATTAGATAAAAGTCAAAGCTGCTGTATATTTATACAGTGAAAAGATGAATGCCATTTCTGAAGGTGCTTAACTGTTCATGTTGTCACTGTGATAGAGACTAAAGCCTTACTTTTAGTAGGATTTGTATTGCTCCGTGTATTCTCCTGACTTGTTGACATATTTGGCACAGCAATGGAGGCGTCCAGACAAGATATGTCCATCTCTGTGAGCTTTTCCAGCTGCCTGCGTGTATTCACTGCCCGTTCACGATTCTCCTTTTGGGACTGAGACCTTCTGCGGGACATTTTCACCCTCAGCATAGACACACTGGTGTCCCGCTGGCACAGGTTAGCAAATCTGGACTCCATCTTCAGGTCGCTGGAGTAAATAAAGAAATAAAGAAAATTATGCATTAAAAAGCTATCCATCCGAATAAAAAAAAACACGGGACAAAGTTGCTGAATGGCAAACATAATAATAAAAATGTGTATTGAGCCCAAAAGCTTTATACTTTAACATCACTTAAACAAGTTGCCAACTTGAAAATAAGCCATAAAACAGATTTTTTTCCCAGGATATTTGCAAATTCAACAGCATTTGCAGTCACTCCTAAGTCAAATCAAATTCTGTCAAAGATGAAAGAGTCACTATTATTGACTTTTATTAATCATTATTTTATTAGTCACTACACAATATTAAAGTCACTATTATTGATTATTTTTATCATGGGAAGACATTATTTCATGGGCCAAGATTAAAAGGAAATGATTTGGCTCAGATGGAACCCAGAACCTGATTTCCATCTTTAATGGTTAGAGACCACAGTAAAGCACAAGAGTGGGTGGATAAAGATATGAGGTTATATGATTAAGACGGAACAACAAATAGATCTGGGGTTTCCAACATATTAACGCAATGACGTCTAATGCCAAGGAGCTTGACAGAAAATTAATATTTCCAGACCGCAATCCTAAAAATCACAAAAGTGAACAAACCAATGGATCAACCACCTGTGAAGTTTGTGGCCAGACTCAGTATTGCAGTGAAAGAGCAAAAACAAGCAACACACCCCCTGTTTTGAAGATTCGACAAACTTTTCAACTTTTCTATCCCTACTCTAAATCAAAATCTATCAACAAAAAACATTATTTAGCTACAACTTAAATATTCGTAATGAAGGTCTGTCATGCTGAGTTCTGTGGAACCTGAATTTCTGCCACATCGGAGTTTGTTACATTTAAAAACACAGTGTAACACTGAGTTTACTTATTCATAAGCTTAATCCATGCACTACTTTAATAAGAATAAACATTTAAATCTCTTAAAATATCTAATTTCAGTACTGCTGCGTAAATACACGGCGATTACAACATTTCTGTACAGGAAACGTTTTCTACAGATCACAAAGCTACGAACCTTACATAAAGTGCAAACTTCGGTGAAAGGTACATAAATGAGCAACAATTAAATAAACAATGTTTTTTTAAAGGGTGAGGGAGTTCTTCAAAATATTATATTATATTTTAAATATTATAAATAAATATTTAAAAAGGGACCAAAGTTAGCTTAAGCTATTAAGCTCACGCTAATTCAGTAGCTATTAGTAAACAGATACGCGAAGAATAAAACTAACATTTTCGTTAACAACCCACGGCACTGGATGCATATAACATATCTATAAATCCTACCTTATTTAAATCGTCAATACAATCTTTTCAAAAACCTCTTTTTGTCGTCTTTCCGGGTCGGGTCATAACACGAAGTTACAACCAACGCAAAACACAAACAATCATGGCGGGCGAGATTTTGAAATTCCTCTAACTGACGCTGATTGGCTGCCTGTCGGTAAGAACGGCGGCCTCTGATTGGCTCATTTTCTTCTTCTTCTTCTTCTCAGTTTTATTGGCGGATCGCAAACAACTTGAAGGTGCATACCGCCACCTACTGTACAAGAGTGTGTAAGATCATTTCATTTAGCCTATTTTAAATTCTATTTATCAGCCTAGTGTCTTTTAAGAAATTAATTAGTGCCTTTCTGGTGATTTCAACCCCCTCTCCCTCTGTTCCCAGGATTCCCCTCAAATTCCACCCACGTCCTGCCTCTCTGACTCTGACTTTTTCTTGTAGCCCTTCTCTTTCTATTTCATACCTGTTGCAATACATTAGAATATGTTCAGTGTTTTCTTTAACTCCACAGTTCTCACACTTATTACTGTCCCTTTTTCCCATAACCTACAAAGTGCCATTTAATCCTGTGTGGTCCAGTCTGAGTCTTGTTATGACTATTTCCTCCCTTCTGTTCCTTTCTGTATAATTCTTTGTTATGATAGACTATTGTATTTTGTGATATCCCTGTCCTTTCTGATCTTCCTCCCACCTTTTCTGCCATATTTCCATTTCTTTCTTCTTTATTACTGCTTTACCTTCTGGCTCATTTTCTTCTTCGTAACCTTATTTTGTGTAGTAACAGCTACGACATGAACCTACAGTTGAAGCTACAACATCTTGTCACTACATGAACAAACAAATTAGGGGAAAATATATTTGTACTCAAAAATTCTGCTTTGAAAACGAATTTGTGCTGTTCGTATTTGTCTGTGTCTTCCTTAAGAGTTTAATTATATTGCTAGAAATTCTTAGAATTTACAACAAGCCTTAAAATGTAATAACACATTTTTATTTTAATTACAAGATCAATTTTTAATGCATCTTTTAATGCTAATTGTCAGTGTGTATGGATTGCAAATTGTAATCAAGTTTTCACTCAACACCTGAATAAAATTCTTGGACCAAACTCACTTGGATTCATGGCATGGTCCTGAATAAGCAGGGAACTTAACCCTGACAACCCCTGTAAACAGTCAATACTTGTTTGGCGTTTTTTCTAATCAGTCATGAACTGGAGCCAGATATTAATGCTCCGAATCAGCAACCTGCACTACCAACAGCTTTTGATGAGGAGGTTACACTTCCTAAAGATCAGAGGGGTATTCCAGAAAGCAGGTTCAACAAACTCTGAGTCTAAACCTGAACTCTGAGTTGACTTACCCTGAGATAGGAAACTCAGAGTTTTCGGTTCCAGAACAGCAGATATGAGTTAGTTCAATCAACTCTGAGTTTGTTAACCTTGAGTCAAGCGCGTGCATGAAGAAAATAAAAAGCCATCATCAATGGAGCCATGATACAACGATTCACCATGGCAACTGGCGACAACAAAAGATCCACATATTTTTTCTTTTTTTTTTTAAACTTTATTTAACATTTCAATTTAGAAAATCCCTTTGAGGAAACATTAGTTTGCATCTGAAGATCCACATAGGCTACTTCACGCCACTGGAGTTAGAAGTGTTAATACGTGCGTATGGCGAGTATGAGAGCATATTTCGGAAAAAAAAAAAAAAACAGCTTCAGCAGCAAAGGAGAGACAATAGGGCTTGGTCGTCTTGACGTCATCACCTGGCGGAGCCACCCTGTTGGATGCTACCTTAGCTGCTCTTCAGACCACTGCGCACTGTGTACAGACGTGCTCCCTCTTCGTTTTGACTTACTTGTAATCGTTACTTTCCGTTATTCTGTAAACCATGTTAACCCGTTGCTGTGTTGTAGCTGCAGCAGCTCCACACATAACAGACGTGGGGAAAAGATCGCTAATGGTTTAACTTTTCACCGCTTTCCTGCTTGGAGGCAGAACCACGGAGGCCGAGTATCTGAGATAATAGAGTAAAAGAGTCGTCGGCTCACTTGGATCGCGGCTGTAAGACGAGCAAACATAACCTTCCACTGTTTACCACAAACAAACACTCACACAAACCGGGGTCGGATCAAAACACGTGTTTTATTCCCCACTTCTCCAGCTAAACGCAGTTGCTGGCCAGCTCTCTGCAGTGCGATTACCGGTAACCCCAATCTGCAGATAAAACTAGTTTGTTGAGGAAAAAATATTAAAGGAGCATGAGGCAGGATTGAGGCAGGATTTATGAAAAAAATTCGTATACGTTTTAAGTTTTCTAGTAATAATGTCAGTTGAAGTGTTCCAAACCAAAACAAAACAAATGAGCCCTCTAGTGTATCTCTCCATTGCCTTCGACAGGCTGTGTGCTGCAAAATGTGCTGCAATTTGGGGCCCGAATTTCCCGCGCTGTCCTGCGGAAGTGACGTCACATGACGCTGCATGCGCGTTCTCCCCGTTCTCCCGTGCCGGCTTCGCTGTTGGCTGCAGTACCCCCGACGGCCGTTGTGGTGAAGGGTGGCGCTATAGAGTCATTTCTTAAAAGGAGCCTCATGCTCCTTTAACTCTATTTGTAGCTGCAGAGGAAAAAAATAATCCCACGAGCAAAACAAAAATATTGCTCACGCCTCGGAGCCTCTTCCGCATAATATAGCGGTCAAAAAAGAAAAGAAAAAAGTAAGAGTAATACAAAACATGTACTGTAAGTTGTACTATTATACAAATTTATTGAAACACATGGCGAGTCAAACATTTACCAAAGCAGCTGCCAAACACTCGCAAACAAGGTAGCTGAAGACGCAGGTTTTGCAGAACTGCGGCAGTAAGTCCTTACTAGTAGGGATTTCATATGGATCCAAACCGTTAATAATCATTATTTTCTCCAAATACCGGCCCCTGGCTTCCTTGTTTAAGGTATCCCGGTAAATTCCAGTTCCTTTACGGCATTTTAACATCTTTTTTTTGTGTTCCGTCTGTTCACTTGGTGCTACTACGCTGCTACTACACTGTTTGTTTACACTCACGAGGCATCCAACATGGCCGCCGTTTCCCAGAATGCACCTTGGTGACCAAGCCCTATTGGCGTGGGAGAAAGTTGCTGCAGTCAATGTGTAAGTTTGAATGCAGTATACATTTAACATTTAAGCACACTGTTTTATAATATTACAGATGAAAACAGTGGTGGAATGGTATTGAATTAAATTTTATTGTCATTTAGATCAGGGGCGTCAATTGGGTACGGCAGCCGCCACACCTCGGCTTCAGGGGAAAATGTAAATGTTTTTTTTTTTTAAATGCATTTATGGAATTACTCTGTGTCTATTTGTATTGATTTATTCTATTACTTAATACATATAAAATATGTCAGAACAACATGATGGATTTCACTAGGTATTATCTTTCCCAACACTTGTACCCCCTCATATGTTGAAATGTCCCAGCGTCCCTGACGACAGCGGTCGCTATCAATCTCGTTTTGAGCGCGATCTGCAGTGTTACTAACTTACAAAAATGAAAAGGAAGCAGACAACCACACAATTTTAAAAAAAAAAGAAGAAAGAAGGCAAGTGATGGGTCCAATGTTGCCTCAGCAGCAGAAGATATTAACGAGGCTGTTAGCCACTGATGGATGCAAGTTCATTTTAAGGTAAGATATCAAATCACCCTACCCTCTTATAAATCTGTTTAAGGGAAATATGACTTTTTTTTTACTCTCTCTCTCTTTCTGTCTTCTGCGCCCTCCCTCTCCTTTTTGCATTTGGACTTTAACTGTTTGAAGTTAAACTCGGATGTCCCTGTGATATTGTTGCACTGACCTAGTGAATAAAGTGAACCGAATGAGTTAAATTGCGTTTGTCAGATACGCTTTTTCTGCTCTCTAACTCTGCCGCTTGCATTCCGTGTTGCAGAAAACGGATGCGTATTGTGTAAAAGCCTATTCGCTGAATTGACGCCACTGAGGGAGGAGACAGAGAGAAACTCAGGCTTTATTGAAGAAAACCTGCTAGGGAGCAGGTTAGGTTCACAGGGTCAGTTGCCATAGTAACTGACTCAGAGTTTGAGTTACATCGCTTTCTGGAACTGAAAACTCTGGATTTCCCTCATCTCAGGGTTAACAAACTCAGAGTTTTCACAAAACCCGCTTCCTGTAATACCCCTCAGTTCAAGTCCATATCATTCATGTTATCAAACTGATTATTAGTTACGTAATTTTAGGATCTGCTGAGGAACAGATTAATTTTTAATCTTTGTTCTTGTTTGTGAAAGAATTTGAAGTGACAAGGTTTTACTTTCATTTTCACCAGTGTAACAGTGTTAATATCAATCGTTTATTGATCACTGTAATCTTGAACTAAACCAAACAGACTAAAAAAAATAATGTACACAAAATAAAATAACTTCTTAATTTATTTAAAGTTAGTGCAGTTGTATATACACAAACAAAAAACACTGATCTGACATAAGGATGACTTGAAACCCATTGATCATCAAATTAAAGCCGAGTACACTGCTTGGTGCATGTGAGTTTTTAAATTAATTGAAGATATTGTTGTGATGTGTTCAATAAAAAAAAACAACAAAACAAATTAACAATTAGAAATGTGGAAGAAATTAAAAAGGTAAAACATTTAAAACCCTACAGCTATGTACAAAGAAAATGAAATAAGATAGATGTACAGTAAAAATCTAATTTTTTACAGTTCATTACAAGGGGAAAATATATATTTTTTTAAGGTTAAATTAAAAAAAAAAAAAAAAACTTAGTGAGAAAGCTTTTCATTATCAATGTTTATTTTACAATGCAATTATTGCATTACGCTGATGCTGTCAATGATACCCTGCAATGCTGACAGTTTTTAGTGTGGTCAAACAATCTCCAACTGTATGCTCAGTCCAAAAAGAATATGTTGTTGAACTGCGTCGCACAAAGCCTCTTAACTTCCTCTGCAGAAGAACAAAAAGACAAAGACATATTCAAGATGAATATCAAATATCAATAACACATGGTGGATGCATTCAATGCCCAGTGGTGAGCTCGTACCGTTCACTTCAATCAGGTTGGCATTCTTTTGATTCAGGATCACGTACAGCTCTCTCTGGTCTGACTTCTTACCGACTACCCAGTAGTCTGTCATAGCTTTTACGATGATTTCCTCATCTTCATCAACCCTGTGAAAGAGATTAAAAAATAAAAAAATAAAAAAAATTAGAACCAAATAAATCTATTTATCAAATTTCTAGCGACTTCACATTTCTCTGTTGCTTTATGGACAGGTTGCAAATAAACATTTAGGTTTAAAATAATAATAATTTTAAATAAATACAAAAACCCTTGAGGTTTCAACGGATGTGTGTGTTTGTTTTTTGCTTTTGCACACAACATTTTTCTTGTACTTACAACACAGTAATATGTGTGCATGACATGGGAAAACCATCAGTCAGTGAATCAATCAAGACTGACAGAAATACATTTTTATTCATTTGTAAGAATAATTTTGCAGTATGTCATTTTGAGTTTTCAATATTCTTTGCTGATTTTATGCAGCTATCCAATGAGAATCAGCTGACTTAACCTGGTTATCCACCTTGCACGGTCAAGACATTAGGTTGTGCGTATAAGCTAAAACGAATCATCAAACAGGACTTCTGGTGGCTAATATTTAAGAGCTTTTTATGAAATTACTTTTCAATTTTTTTTTATGTTGACACATACAGCAGAGACAACATAAATGTAACTACCTACTATAAATCCAGCTGCTATTTACATTTGTAGCAAATTATCTTCAAAGAAAAATGGAAATTACATTCACACCTTCTCAGACCCAGAACATCATGATAAAGTAGAAAAATTACAGTTATTGAAATATAACTATAAAAAGTAAAATTTTCTCTGCCAGATTTGTTGTTCTTTCTAAAATCTGACAGCTTTTGAGAATAAAAAGGAGCACCAAAGCCTGTTTTGAAAAAAGTAAGGGCAGAAACAGCACCAAGACATCACCTGCACAAAAAAGGAAATGATATTAGGACTCAAATGTACCCCATGAGGAAGTATGCTGGTGCCAGCAATGTGGAGAAAATTTACCTTTCACTTAATTACTTTTGTCTGCACTCAACAGGATTGGGAATCTGACTTTACAAAGATCAGATGAGCTTTATGTAGTGTTAGAAATGACATTGCTCTTCCAAAACTCAGGGGGAAAGACTGGATTGTTTTTGGTTTGAGACAAATTTGCTTTGTTGGATTTGTGAGCTCTAGCAACACCGCAGAAGCGCTGTTGCAGCTGAGAGTGGACCCCAGCTGCTGGGCTCTCTTCCCTTTGCTGGCAAAAATATAGGAACATTTCTAGTTTGATTAGGTGTTGTGTTTCTAATCTAACTTTGCTTAAAGGAGCATGAGGCAGGATTGAGGCAGGATTTATGAAAAAAATTAGTATACGTTTTAAGTTTTCTAGTAATAATGTCAGATGAAGCGTTCCAAACCAAAAAGAATGAGCCCTCTAGTGTATCTCTCCGTTGCCTTGAACAGGCTGTGTGCTGCAAAATGCGCTGCAATTCTGTGCCCGAATTTCCCACGCTGTCCTGCGGATGTGACGTCAAATGACACTGCATGCGTGTTCTCCCGTGCCGGCTTCGCTGTTGGCTGCAGTAACCCCGGCGGTCGTCGTGGCGCTAATGAGTCTCATTTCTTATTCTTGCCTCATGCTCCTTTAAAGGGGACCTATTATGGCATCTAATACCTATTTTAAACAGGCCTTGAATGTCTTAAAAACAAGCTTTTGATTTTTTTTGCTAAATAAATTAGAAATTCAGCCTCTGAGCCATGTCTTTATCATCCCATTCTCTAACCTCATTATCTATAAGGGATTCTGAGTGGGCGGGGCTATGATAATGAGGCACTGTTCTGATTGGCTGCCTGAATGACGCGATACACCGCTACAAAAAAATGGCGGAAGCTCCGGCCGGCGGAGTTAGTTGTGGGCGTGGTTTCACGCATCGGAGGCCAACCTATGTAAATCTAATTTTCGTTACGTAACGACGGGAGCAGAATCTGAACGGCTCGTAGAAGCCACATCACACTGGACGGCTCATCCGGGCGGCTGTACAGACACTGCAGAATTTGGTTCCTTTCCTCCTTCTCTGAGTTGGCAGGCTGAGGGGAGACCACTTTATATGTTAAAGCAAGAGAAAACGTGTTTTTCATAATAGGTCCCCTTTAAAGCATCCCTGTATGAGGCACTTTTTAAAACCAATTCAAAATCAATTTGAATTACTACAGCTGATCAGTGCTGTCAGTGTTCTTTGCTGTACCTTGCGAAGTCACAGTTGATGTCTCCCAGGATCTTCATGAGGTCAGGATGGACAGAGGTCAGACAAACACTGGCCGTCTTCCTCATATGGATGGTGCTCTTTTCTGCCAGGTTCATGTGGTTGAAGTAGATGAACTTAAACTGGGGCTCCTTCTCTGGACTGAAGAGACATAAAAAACAAACAAACAATAATAAATTAAATGAAAAAAACATTTAGGTGAGCAAAGTCAGGAGCAATGTGAATCTAAGGCATTGCATAATCCCTCCGGTTTTTTTTTAACCTTGATCTTGTGAAGAACTGGGATTTAGGGATTTTAAAGGGTTTTATTTTTCATGTGCGATTGCTACTCATCTGAATTAATTATATCCACCAGTCCTCCTACATTAAGAACAGATGGGGACATTCAATTTGAGCGATAAATAATACCATGATTACGTCCCTGAACAGGTGGGTGAATGTTTTATTTATTTATTTTTTAAAGCGACGGTGTGTGCAACTACCAGATGACAAATTCAGGACGCAGACTTGCACGCCAGCGGAGGAATTTGGAATCTCGTTATTTATTCAGTGGACTCTTCACTAAGTTGATTACAAGGAGCCCATCAAATCGCCCGGGCCGGTGCTGCATTACAGGCCAGGATTTATCTGAAGCTAACTGCTGGGGTTAAAGAAGTGCAGAGCAGGATGCCAGTCCTTAATGCTGGTCTTCTTAAGTTACTCCTGACTAGTGCCATGACGATATCACTGATATTAGAGTCTTGTCCATCACTGCCAGCTAGGCAGAGTTATTCCAAACAAATGACAGAACAAATCTCTTCTCCAATTACTATGGATAAACTGAACTTTACTTTAAAATATAGCAGAAAAATGAAAAGATTTGAATGGATAAAGATGAAGATTTTGTCCTTAACCCTAAATTCATATTTAAAGGCCAGATAAGATGTTAAGTATTCTAATTGTGATTAAAACTGCACTAAAACTGAAAAATTCCCTCTTCAGATCAATTCGGTGGTAAATTCTCTACCAACCCAGATATTCTGCGGTTTATGGTGAACTGTTCACATATATCCGATGCCAGCAAAGTCAGCTGAGGGCCCACCAAGCCGTCCAGCTGCTCACAGAAGTCCCTCGTCAGCTCCACGGAGGCTGGAACGAGAAGGAGAAGAGAGGGAAGTTGGGTAATATGCAGCATGGAAAGAAAAACATACACTTAATTTTATATGAGCAGAAAAATCTAAAAATGGATGCGACTTTATATGAATTTTCATGAAAAGGGAAATGAAAGTTAGCTACAACTTGTACGTGAAGGAGCGTACACTTACCGCTGATCATAAAACAAGCTGCAGCGCTCATTGCCTGAAAAAGGTCAGATTAGCGCAGTTTAGTAATTTGCAAAGGTCAGGAATCAATCTAATGTGTCATAAATGTACTTAAAAAGAAACAAAAAGTAAAAAAATATTTTGAATGCAGTTAAAATGCCTTGCAAGCGAATAGATCAAGAGAAGCAAGTCAATCTAAAGGCAATATGTTTAATGAATCTCACCTTATAAACAATCAGATGCAGCTCCTCTGAGCCATCTTCTGCAGTGACAAATATTTTTGGAAATCTGATTTTGGCCTCTGGATCTTTAAGATTGGTAGGTCCAGTTAAAAACCTGAGAGGGAAGATGAGGGAAGAGCTGGGTTAATATTCACAGAACCTTGTGGCTCATTAAAAAACACAAGAGGAAAACTTTGTTTACTGGATCTCCAAAGGAATGTAACGTTGTTTGAAAAAAGATTGCAATAAGCATTTTTATTTTTTTAGATTAGATAATATTTAGCCAATTTTAGAGCTGAGCTGAGCACAATATGACTATTATGCCCTCATTCAAAATTCATTTCAAGAATATTTTATTTAGCCCTGAAGTGAAATTAATAATAATATTAGATAAGATGCAAAACCTTAGTATTTACAGTCACTGGCTTAGTGTATCTGTTCAATTATGGTCAAACAGATTTCTGAACTAATGAGGGGTTTTTGAAACCCTTTAAAACTTGACTTGCAGCTATTCTTAACAATATTATATTTAATAAAGCTGTGTTTCCTGTCACATGTTAGGTTTCCAGTAATCAGATTACAGCAGTTCAACTTTAATCTAAGCCTAAACACTATAATATATTAACCAAGGGGGTTAACTCCTTATCCAATTTATTTGCTAGTGGGTGAAAATCACATGATGGCAGCACATTGACATGCATCTGAATCCAAACGTTGATGTGCAAATCCACCGTACGCTTCCTGATGTGTGTCTGGGACATGCTGACCCACACATGACATTACTGCACGGACATTACTCTCCAGACTGCAGCTCTGCTAATATGAACATTTTAAACAGCCGGCACACAGACGGAACCAGGAATTTACCTCCCATAGTGCAAAAGATTTCCTGCAACTTCTGGCCTCAGGGGAGAGTCCCTGCCAGCCAACTGAGACGAGAGAGAAGAACACATACAAACATGCTTTGGTTTAGTTACTGCTCACACTTCACTACTGTACTGGGATGTCTGTAATGCCAGTATTAGAGATCATACAATAGAAGTGAAGGAAATATTAGGAACTTTAATCCACATTTGGCAAAGACATGCAACAAAACACATGGATCATGAACACAAAGTGTTCCACCAAGTTAACTATAAAAATATTATCTTATTAAAGGAAATTAATCATGCACTGAAGTTGGCAGTGATGCTCTTTTCCGACATCTAATTCAACAAAATTATCATTTTCTTTGATCAATCTATTACGCAATCTTGTTTTTCTGTAAATGTATCAATCAAGCTTTCTTCGGCTACTCATTTCAACCCTCTACCACCCACCTACCTCTGGTTCTGAGTGCCTGGGGAACAGTGAGGTGGTCAGATACTTGTACAGGATCCTCATATCATCTTGTTCCAACCCGCTCCTGCACACGCAACCCAAATGTCAAAATTACACTGTAATACCCTCACACCAATCAGTGAACACATGTTAAACAATAACTGCTGGCATAAAACATGTTCTCTCCTGATGGTGAGGATGTGATGCAAGGGTTACTCCAGAGTAGAGCGTGAAAGGACAAAAGTGTAAGCAGATGATTCGGACATCTTTTCTGACATCTGACAGCTCACATATGACATGATTGCCATTTCATTAGCAATCATGTCATATTGCCCTTTGCTTACACAGGGGAGCCAGGTGGTTGCCAGCGTGACATGCCAGGGAAAACATAATTCGTTAAGAGGATTGAGGGTCATGTTCAGAGCCACCTCTATTTATCCAGCATGCAATTATGTGTTTGCACAGTTAATCCTGGGAATCTACTATCCTTCATAGCTGTGAATGTGAACAAGATTATTTATGCTCGTGAGAGCTGTCGGATTTAACAAACCAGATTAGCTGGTCATTATAGAGGAAAGCTGTGTATTTGATCAGGCTGAGGCTCTCCTCCACTCTGTTAACAAAAGACTGGATCTTCAGGTAGGTCATCTTGTCCAGAGGGAAGAAGCTGATGCCTCCGAAGACATCCAGCAGGTCGCAAGACTGCAAATGGAGAGTCTGCAGATACTGGAAACCCCAACATGAACACACATACACACACACACACACACACACACACAGTCACAAGAGAAGCAAGGGAGAAAGGGGTTAGTTTACCTGCCTACAAGTACTTGTTTACAACTGCAATAAAGAAAGCGGAATAAGAAACTCTGATGCTCTGCACCGACTCTTGCATGAGTGACATTGAACCTCTGATAAGAGACGCCACTGCTTATCTTTTTCTCTGCATTTAGGTTACACGGTGAAGAGGGAAGCCTGAGTTACCTCAGCGAGGGTATTCCTTGAGCAGAAATGATTTTTTTTTTAACTTTTGCATTGGGGTTTAAGGCAGGAGCTGTCTTGTTCCAAGCGACAGTACAATGAACCATCAACAGCCTTAGTAAGAACTCAGGCATGACTGCAAATATTTAGAATATTTCCTAGAGTGACATGAGTATTTGCAGAGAAACAAATACAGTAATCGTACCGCTTCCTCAAATATTACAATAAGAGCCCAAGCCTTATGAACAAATAAAGACAAACAAAAACCCGTATCCACATAGCAACAAAGGCATGATGAGCAGACAAAGATTTTTACCCTGTAGAAGAACTTTTCAAGCTTTTGAATAAGCAGCTCCACTCCTCCAGCTTCCATCGCTCTTCCAAAAGTGCCATTGAAGAGCTACAATATAAGAACAACAGAAAAGTTAAAAGATTTATCTTTTAGCATGACTTTAAGCGGTATTGTGAGGTACTGTCAATTTTTTAGGATATACCATTTTCTTAATTTTATGTATCAAAGGTTTTTTTCATTCTTGATTCTTTTTTTTCCCCTAATTGTTCCCAATGAGGACGTCACGTTTAGCTGCTTAGAAGAAGAGCACTGAACTGGGAATGATGCCCTTTTGTGTAGTCACTCCAAACATGAACTGAACATTCAATAAAGGTGCAGGTGTTGTCACTACTACATTATTTTTTATAAATACAGGTAATCGACCATCTCACTTTTTACGACCTATTCAAGACAACCTCTTTGCACTGAAACTTCAGAGAAGTTCATCCATAAACAACATAAACACAAGTATACTTTACTTTGCACTTCTGATGGAAATATTCTATCAAATACTAGACTAACACATATAATTCAAACCAATGGATAGTGGTGGTTTTTGCTAAATTAACTGGGATGTATTGCTATATTTGAAAGAAAGAAATATATATATAAAAAAAAAAGTGTTGTCAGTGCAATATGTTTGATCAGATGTTGACAGGGAGCCCTCTCCAGCACCTTCCAAGCATTTTTTGTCAGAAAAAAGCAGTAAGGATACAAGCATGCAGTTGTATTAACATATATGTTGCAAAACCATTGCTCCTGATATATTTATGTAAATCAATTAAATACTCACCTTGTACATACTATAGCACTGCCGTACGACAGCTCCATAAACAGTATCCTGCAAGACAATACGAGTTTTGGAATCAAATAATAAGAAAAAAAAAAGGTGTATGAACATGTATCTCGCGGTCCTTACCAGTATTTCCTCTTCTTGATACTCTATCGTGGGAGGTTTACCATCTTTGTTTGGTTTTTCGATCATTGGATTTCGAACCACCTGTTGAACATGAGCAAGAACAGCAAAAACAAAAAAATGAAAGCGCAGAAGCTCAATCACACACCAAACGAGCATTAACAAAAGTAAACAGTGTAAGTGTGATGTACCATGACTATCCAGAAATTTTCCTCAGCTTCAAAGAAAAACTGCCGGTTCTTCTGTGTGTGTAGGGACTTAGCTGGTTTTGTTGGACAGAATGTCCTAAAACAAAAAGAAGAAGAAGTGGTGTAAGGAAAAGAGGACACAACTAGATGATCAGCTTGTCATTTTGTGCTTTCATCTACATTAAATATGCATCAGTCAACCTCGAGTCACTCTTTTTTGCAACATTGACACTCATTGCTCTCACACTATCCAAGAAAGTCATCCACTAAATTCATGCCAACAGGCTAAATAAGCACCGTGCTGCTGTGTTGTACCTAGTGAATTGTACAATGGCTTCACAAAGCCCCACATTTCGGATCTTCTCATTCTTCTCAACTTCACTTGGGTGGTAAAACAAAATTTTCTTCTCTTCCTGAAGAAAAGAACATTGCATTAGACCAACTGATGTGTGATATTTTTTTTTTAAAATAAGTTGAAAGAACTTGTGGATTTAAGTACATAAAACATCTGTCACATGAAGTCAAGCTCACCTCTCCTTCTCGTGGACCGAATGTCGGATTATAAATGAAAAAATTGAGCAGAGATGGTGTATACTGTTTCTCTTGCATTCCTGATGCCATTTTGGGACTGAAACAGACACAATGTTAAAGTTGATAAACAGATTAACACTAAAGATTTAATTCAGGTTACATCAATGTCAACCAAATTATCTTTACCTTATCATGAGCATTAGTGTAACTTGTGTCTGGACTTCCTTTGTTCAAGTAACAATTTGGTTAGCATGCCGTGTGCCTGCAGGATGTGGACAAGCATAATCACACATAACAACCATGTAATACAGCAGAGAAAAAAACAGCAACTAGAAACAATCAAACTTGTGACTAGTGGTTCCACACATTTTAGACCTCAAAAGTTATAATGTCAGAGGGCTTAATACCTCTAAACCAATAATGTAAGTACAGCCCACACATCCAACCCCAACTCTTAGAGCTGTGAGAAGTTTAAAACACTTTAGTTGTCCTGCAGATCTGATGTCCCCATCTGAAGCTTCTTGAGAAGTTTGAATTCAGTGTTCATTTAGTGACTGGAAGGCATCTAGACCTCGTGGGAGTAAAGCACTTTTACACTACAATGCTGATTTTAGACTGCTTTCAAACAAAAACCCATTTACTGTTTGGAAAAAAGAGGGAAAAAGAAAATTTTACCAGTCAATGAGTTCTTTAAATTATTTTAAAAATAATGCTTGCCACTATTCTCCCGCATTTATACGGAACAGGATACTTCAGAACACAAACATAAGATGTGCAAAATGTGTAACAACACGCTTAAGCATCTGCTTTGTTTCATTTAACAAACTTTTAAGTATTACTGTGCATAATGGTGCAGGGGCTGCACCAGGTTTAATGTTTCGGATGCATTCAGTAAAACACCCCCTGATCATACATTATCAGCTTTCACTTTCTGTCTGGAAGTAGTATTACTTTAAGATTCTTCTAGCTTTTTTTTTATCTTAGAAATCAGAATAGTGTATTTCTGACAATAAGCTCCACTTTTCTTTGAAGTCCTTCATCCAAAACAATATTTTTTTTACTTGAGATGTGTGACATCTATAATTTTTTATTGCATTTACTTAATTATATTGTGAACAATAATTTGTATGTAGTTGTAAAGGTTTCAGCAGGTGTTTCCTTTCTTTTTTTCTTTTTACCTATTTTAGGATTGCAGATGGTACTTGTGTGTGTGTGTGTGATGCTTACAGCCTGATGAAAACCTTAGCTCTTATAGATGTGTATTAGGCCTTTTGTAGACTAATACAGCTCTCTAATGCTTATAGTCTAAGTTTTAAGGTCATTGTGATGAAATCACAGTTCACACCAACCAGTCTAAAGTGAGAGGATAAGACTAACAGTTCAGAGACTTTGCATGCCTTTTATATATACTGTAACACATTTATAACAAGAGGCATCACTAGAGCATGATATGTGTGGAAGCCTTACATATATCAAATCACTTAAACATTTCACTTACAAATAATAACTAGTGTGCTCAGGCTTTTTTAATTAAAAAATAGTTTAATCAAACTACACTTGTACTGTATATACTAGGAGTTAGCTGCAGCATGGATCAGCAGGATGAAGAATTACCAAAAAGTCACAATGCATTATACTGTGACATAGGGCTGGGCGATTTTGGACAAAAAAAAAAATTCAGATTTTTTTCTCTGAAAACCCGATTTTCGATTTTGATTTCGATTTTTTTGGTAAAACTACAAAACACAATGGAATAAATTGTTTCAAATATTTTGTCTTTATTTTTAAAGAAAAATAGCAAACAAATGTCCCTACTGGGAATGAAGTGCAATACTGTAAATCCTCCTTGAGTTTAGTAAAGTGACAACATTTACAATTTTCTTGACCAAACAAAGATGACTAGACAAGCTCTGTCTGTAATGCAGCCAGCTGCAAAAAAGGAAAATCGATTTTCCTTTTTTTAACATCGATTGTGATTAATAAATCCGATTTAGATTTAAAATCGATTAATCGCACAGCCCTACTGTGACACAACACAGGGCATATATTGCAAACTAAACCAAGAAAAGTTCCACCACTCTGTGACAAGTGAATACAATCTGTTACTAAGGTCAAAAAATCCTGATGAAATGCCCGGTCAAAGAAATAAATGACAGAGCAGTATGATGTGACAGCAATGGTTTTATACATTCAAATTTCCTCACTTAAAATAACTCCAGATGAACAGTTATTAGTGTTAAATGCATTATAGCCAAAAGGACAGCACTCACAAAAAACAATGATTCCCACAGAATAGTGTTCAGAGTAAAAGTCAACTTTTGGTTTCCTTTTCCCTATCACAGATAACTTGTCCAATGAGTCTGTAACATAATAACTATTATAATTATAATATAATTGTTTCTAATCTACTGCCTTCAATGAAGATCAAAATCAGATTATATTTGATCAATCACGCAGACGCAGAATGTTTGAAAGTTTAGTCTTTCCAGCAAGTTGATAAATTCACAGAAGTAGATTCACTTGAACCTCGGTATTTTAAATAAAACATTTTCTTATATTTTCATATACATTAAGTTTGTTGATGTTGCAGATACGCGGCTCTAAATCAGAAAACCCCCTTGAGGTCTTTTCACACTTCAACGGACTCTTAGAAACCTCTTAAAAATGTTTAATTAAATAAAAGACTCTTGTAACGTTAGTTTTGTAGTATTGACTGACGTTATTCATCAGGAAAAGCCGGGACAAGTCCCTGCTAGCTGCTAGCGGCTCCGCTAACTCTGAGCTCAGAGGAAAGTGACACCGACACTCACCTTACACAGTGTGCACACAACAACGGGTGCTCGTTGGAACAGGACGTGTAATTAAAGATGAAAGATGTGGAAAAGAGATCAATGAAAAGACAAGCAGCTCGCATTTTACTTCACATTCTGTACTTCCTGCTTTTGACAGCGCGGTGTCTCAAAATCAATTGCTCGGGTGAAAGCGCGGCCAAAGTAACGATCCGTTCCTAGTCCGTTTGGCGAACACTTCAGGAGTCGAACTGCTCTCAGGATGTTGGATGTTTTAAAGCTTTAAATAAAAAAGTTAAAAGCAACAAATAACACTACCATATCAATAACAGATAAACATTTTAAGTAAGTAACTATGTCAGTAGATAAATAGATAAATTCAGTGCAATCGGATTTCAGTTGTTCTTTAAGGACGTAGGCCTATTAGTCAGGATTTAAAATCTACAAGTATTCTCACAAACACACGTACGTGATCCTATGTATGTAGCTTTTAGATGTAACTTTGCCTAAATTCACAGTACCAGCCAGGAAAATTAGCTATAGTATTTTATGTGCATTAATCAATCAATCAAACTTTATTTGTCCCTGCGATGCAATCAAAAAGCAGTTATTTGTTTGTGTGTGTGTGTTTTATTGGATAAGAAACCTTTTTTCATAAAACACTCTCTTCACACATTCAATTCAGTACAGTTCAGTTTATTTATATATCTTCATTTCACAACAAGTGTAATCTCGGGGCACTTTACAGAGAAAGTGCAAGTCCAATAAAATATAGTTCAGTTCAAGCCAATTACAATCCTGCTACACTTCAATTTAATCACTTTTTTTAAATAACACAATTATAAGCAATGTTTTTCGATAACAAAAAAAAAATCAGATCAATTCAATATTACTGTATCCTTATGTTTATTCTTAAAAAGCAGCCTACTTTAGAAAACCAATATATCACATCAAATTATATGTCTGATCCAATTATGTCCTGAGCAGTTACACTGTGTTTTGACGTGTTTCCTTATCTTATTCATCGTCATAGGAAGTGTTTTCACAGACAAGAAAACATGGACTAAAACAATTAACATACACTTTGACAATTCAAATTCAAAAGAATGCACACAGAATTTAACAGAAAATAATGTAAATCCTGTGGTATGGAAGATGTTTTCAAGAGACTCCAAAGGTGGGGGATAAGACCAATGTCCCAAAGACCTCTTTTCATATGGAAAACTCAAGATAGGACCATAGTCTGGAATTCTGGGGAGAAGTAAAAGGTCAAAGTCAAACACCAGTTGATTCAAATAGACAAGCAATGCAGCTGTGATCACAAAATCAATAAAATAAGCTTATTTCATGCTTATACGATACAATAAGATAAGATAAGCAACCCTCAATTAGTCCCACAGAGGGAAAACAAAAACAAAAAAAGAAAAAGTATATAAACTGAGTATAAATGGTATCATTTTGTATCATATTTTACCAAATCCTTACATGAAGATGAAGAAAAAAAAACATGGAAGGTAAATATACACAGGCTACACTTCTCTGCTTTAGTTTAGTTTAGTTTAGTTTAGTTTATTAAGAATCCCCATTAGCTGGTACTGTAGTAACCAACTAGTCTTCCTGGGGTCCAAAAAGAACAACAACAAAAAATATGAAACAGTCAATCACATCATCCACAATATATCATACATTTACAAATACAATTATAAAATATCTGACGTTAAAACACTTAAGACAAACATTTAATAATTTTCATGAACCTAAAATTCATTTTCACTAAACAGAAAACTTTAGGTTGGCTTATCTATTAAATTATATAAGACAAAACCTTAGGTGGGCCAAATAAACCCTCTTCTTTGAAGCATATTCTTTGCAAGAATCCATGTGGCCTAAATGGACGTGAAACCTAAATCAATACGGTTTAATAAGAATTAAATTATATGTAAATTTATGAAAAGGTGTCATGATTTAATCTATACTTTTAACGGATCAGTCAATATAGGTTTTTCAGTGATTTACTCATATACACTGACACTATGAAGCAAGTTATTTAATATAATATTCAATATTAAAGATTCAGCTCATGCACAATAATACAGCTTGCCATTCCCTGTAGATGTGTAATCACACTGAAGTGCATGAAAACTGATGTGCTGGCATCCAACACATATGGGTCATTTTAAGATGAATTTGGGGTATAAACGTGTTACGTCCAGTTATTAATAGTACTTTGAAAATGTATGGTTTTCCTTGTTCGAGTAAGGTGACCATGCCAAGAATTTCCTAAAAGCAAAAGATACTTTTCCCACTTCCACCATCAAGAGCTTATCTAACCAATGAGATAAATGAGATAATTTCTTTCTCCGTTGTGGATTTATTCCATCACAATGCGAGAAATCAGATACTGACCATCTACTCCAATTTTGCCGTCGCTGTTGTCATCGGCTGCTGAGACAAAGCTTTTGGTTTCTGCTTCGGTCAGGGTCCGCGCCCCAGGGAAGAACCGCTGCAGGAAGAACCTTGACACGCAAACACAAAGAGTGATGAATTGCAGACAGATAAACTGCACAGATGACTGACGAATGTATTTGCAAACAGCTGTCTGTTACACTGTTCCCTAAGCTGCACAGCTTGAGTCATCCGTGACATCTTATCTTGCAAAGTAAATTATATAACACAAATACTATGATACTATTTGACTGAATGGGGGATTGGACGACTACCTACTGTGCTTGTACTTAATCTTTGTTTTCTTTGTGCCATGCAAATAAACACATCAGTTCGTAAAGGATGCTGGTTGATTCAACTGCATCAGTTGGATGGTTGCAGTAACTGTTCTGTTCTGTAAGTAAACTGTAGATATGCAGGACATAGCACCGGAGTGTGGTACTTTCAGGTTCTCATCACTATCTGACCAGGAAGTCAAAAACTCTGCACCCAGGATACTTCAGGACATCCCGGCTATTGATTTACACACTTGAGCTCAGACTCCTCGATGTAGCCGCTGTTGTCATCATCGAGGAGCTGGAAGACATCTCGAATCTCCTTGGGTGTCTTTGAGGACAGTCCACACAGCTGGAAGAACTTTTTGTAGCTGAATGTGTCTGGAGCTGGAAACACACACACACACACACACACACACACACACACACACACACACAGTGAAGGGGAAATAGAGATAGGTTTGGCAGGTCAACAGGTCAAGGGCTGATGTAGAGATTTAAAACAGCATGGTGTCCCGTATTTCATCCTTTTATGCCAACAGGCACATGCTTCTACTTAAAGAGATGCCAAATTAAAAACACTTTCACATTTGGATTTTAATCTGCATGTGACCTTCATACAGATGGATAATTGAAAACAATGCAGATTCAGAGCGGATTATGCACCTGTACAAAGGTAGAGCATTTTGAAGATCTGAATGTCACGGACAATCACAGATTACGAATCGATCAGTTTATAGTAGGCGGATCTGGATTAATGTGCATTTTATCATAATTAACGTGGGAATTTTCGGGGGAACGTAAACTGGAAACATAAAAAAAAAGAAGCAATGCACTCTACATGATTTGGCTGCTGCTGTTTAGCTACTGTATATGACTATAATCTGAAAATGTTTCAAGGGCAGGTTTTTATGCTACCTTGACAGTCCTTGACAGCGTTTTCAATGGCCTCAGCAGAAAGAATGGAGGTGAGCGACATGTCGGTCCTGTAAGGTGCAAGAAAAGCTTTGTAAATTATTAACACAACACACAGAGACGTACACTTTCCCTTCTCTTTCGGGGACACATTATCCTTCCCTAGCTCAGGTTTTGTGATTTGTTCCCATTCCATTTTTTGTATAATCATGGATTAACCTTTTTTCTTTCACATTTAAAGATGTATCTAGGTTAATATTATGATCCTATCTCCTGTCAGTTGTGACTATTTGCGACTGTTTGGCAAATACACTTGAGTTCAAACGGGGCCTCTGAGAAGAATTGACATAAAATTTACATTTCATGTTGTAAAATCTTTATTAAAATAAATTATACGTAAATAGTTTTCACATTCTGGTCTAATTAACATCATTATTTTGTCAGGATTCATGTCTAGCTCATTGTGTTTTCTGATCGGATTTCCCCTGGCAGCTTGTTAATCTCTCAGGTTATTTACTTCCCTTGAACAATTTAATTGGATAGATTGTACATAATAATTGGCATTTAGGGACTGTACAAATAATACTGGGGGAGTCATATTATAATGTAGACACACAGTTGTTCAAATGAGTAAACCAGTTAGCTTTAACTGATCCATCAAAAATGTTCTACATAATTGATCAAAACAGATTCAAAGTAGGAAAACATGAAAACAACCCTCTGACATCCCTACTAAAGAAAATACATATTAAAGCCCCAGCTCAAGTGAGAAGAAAATAATAATAATCACAGCTATTTCAGAGCATATACGCTGTGTGGTACCTGATCAGCACCTGCACTGAGGGTTTGTCCACATGCAGATGTGGGACTCACCGTAGTTGGCTCCTCTCCGTCCAGGTCCAAAGCAGCAGATAAGGCTTTGTGGTGGCCACTGAGGGTTTTCTTATATACTCAGGACAGTGCGTGTTGGAGGACGCTTGAGTTTCCAACCTGTCCAGGGATCAAATTCTCCCGCAGCGACAGCAGCCTCCTTCTCGTGTTCCACACCTGCTCACCTGTCTTATTAACCTTTAGCACTTATATCCGCTACACACTGCCGTCTCTCCCACCCCTCTCTCTCTCTCAAAGTCAGAGCATGCTCTTCATCCAATCAACTTTTTTCGTGTTAAACTACCCTGCCCTCCCTTTTTCTCCTCTCCACCCTCCCTCCCTGCAGGTGCTTGTGAAAGCTTACAGGCATCTCATGTTTAATCACACTCCTTTTCTCTCTGGTTTGATTAAATAATCTCCTCAATGTGGATGACTGCAGCATGCTGCAAGCCATATGTGAGGTTTTTAAACCAACAATAGTCTAATATTACATCACAGATGCTTTCCCAGTGATTTTTGAGCAGTAAAACCCTGTTTTTTGCAAGCATTTTTAAATTTACTTCTCACTGGAAAAATGCATGAGAAAACATTTTAAGCTGTTGTATTACAAGAAAAAATGACTTAGCATACTGAAGAATTATTTTATTCATAATCAGTTATTCATTCCTCAGTTTAAACTAAACTTGCCTTTTAAGGAAAATAATTGAGAACACAGCAAGATTTTTAATTAGAGGGAAACACCTCTAAATAAAGGCTTCGGACATATGTACCATGAGTAAATGCACGTCTACCCAAGTTGTTTTCAGCATTATAAAAATGCTTTTGTAATTTTTAATTTCGCTGCATCATGTTTTGGAGCTACAAATCCAGTAACTTGTGATACACACATTTACCTGAGGTAGAAGGTTGAAAGGATGGGTGTGGTCTGAGATGTTTTCCTGAAGGCTTTAGCTGATAATCACCACGGCAACTGGCCACTTTTCTAAACTGATGAGTTTGTTGCCTGCAAGGGGACGCTTATCAAACCATCTGACACAGCAGCGTCTCAGGTGAATCCAGTCAGCACTAACGCAATAGCAGAGATGTTTTTCATAATGAGAAACAAGGGAATAAATCTCATTTTCTTCCCTCTCAATCTTCAATTTTTATGAAGCTCTGATTTAAGTTTTTGGCCTTCAGCACATAACTATTGTTGCATAGATATCTGATGTTTAGAAAATAACCAATGTAATGGTTCTTTTTAGGTTATCAGGTTTCATATCTCAGGTTCTTATATTAGGGTAGACAACTCACGTTGCAGCCACTGCCCCCATTTTGATTGGTGTGGACCATCAACTTTATTTGGCTTCACATAACATATTGCTCCTTTGAAAAGTTTTACAAATGACCTCTCTAATACCAATTCCTTTACCGTGCAAAAAAAAAAACAAAAAAAAAAACATGGCTTTCCTCTCCAGTGCGAGACTTCCATTAGAAAAGCTAGTGTTTTTTGCAATGAATGAGCAGCATGGCAAAGGTGTGTTTTTAGCTTAACCGTTTCAGCCAAAGCAGGCTTGCTTACGATCATACACCCAATAAAAGCCGGATTTATACTTATACGAACTTCTAATTCAACCACAAGAAACATGTAGGTTTTAACACTTCTAAGCAGAGTTGAATTATAATTTTTAATGTCTGACATTTGTGAGCTCCAGCTTGTGTAAAGTATTTGCACTGCATACAAGTAATGACAAGGAAACTCAGCATTGCAAGCTACACTACTGCCTAGTAGTTGGAGAAATTAGATGAATTTAAATGCCAGACAGTGGAGGGTCCATGCATAGCTGGTAGAAGTCAGAGTCATCTGTAGTTACATTAAATGGACCAGCGTTAACCTGCCCTTTATGCCTAGTGAAGGGCATTAAATCTCATCTCGCTGGAACCCTGACTGCAGAGTCATTGAACAAACCACTCGAGCAAGCCTTGTTTCTATACCCAGCTGCCAGAAGGTCAAGAAGACCAGAAATAGGTATACAGCATGACATTACCATTGTGATAAAGTTTAATCTGTTGGAAATTAAATTTGAGATAGACTGCCAGGAAGACAGTGCCGTTTGATTAAAGGCAGCCAAGCCACACGCAGGTATTGCTCAGCTTGGAATAAAGTGGGGGAGGTGAAAAGCTAATAAAACTTGGTCAAATAACCGATTGAACATTTTTTAATTTAAGTTCATACAATTCTTGAGATGCTGAAAAACCTGCAGTAGAGGAGATATTAAGTCTTGTGTTAATAGCATGTTGCATGATGTGAGGTCAGAGCCCAAATCCTTACCCCTTTAGAACTTCTGGTGCCCTTTAGACCCAGTTCCTTGCTTCTCTCCCACAGGAATGTGGTCAAAAGTATCCATGGAGTATTTAGCATCAGAACGGAGGTCCCTTGCTCGCTGATAGCCTCTGCTGGAATGGATGATGTAGGATGAAGGCACCAGAGGACGCTCCATAAAGGTCTCAGAGGGTTGATGAGCAGAGGTCCAGGCAGGGCTTGGAAAAGGACGGTCAAGCCTGAAGCGCAACAGCTCCTCAATCATAGCAGTGATCCCTGCACCCTGGTCCGAGAAGCCAGCACTGGACCCTGCGCCATAGCCGGATCCCCGTCAAAACAAAATGTTTCTTTGAGGCTATATATATTTTTTTTATCAACATGACATGATTTATTGTGTCAAATGCTTTTTTAAGATTAATGAACACTCCAACTGCACATTTCTTTTTGTAATAAAGAAAATAAGTATTGCTGAGGTTGAAAGCCAAAGAATTTAAATGGGTTTTAAGACAGAGAAGGGGCCCTCTGAATGTGTAGGGTCAGGTCACTCCACAGTTGGGGGGCCGCCATAGCAAAAGGCCTGTCCCCTCTGAGCTTCCTCCTAGACCTCAGTATGGGGAGGAGCAGCATGCCAGCTGACCTGAGGGACCAAGAAGGTGAGTAGGGGTGAACAAGGTCAGAGAGGTAAGGCGGGGCGAGATCATTTTAACATTTAGAAACAAACATAAACATTTTAAAATGAACACACAGGCAGCCAGTGGAGTGAAGTGAGGACAGAGGTGACGCGCTCTCTTTTATGAGTACCAAGTCATGCCGCTGTGTTCTGAACCAGCCGCAGACACGAGAGCAAGGACTGACTCACTCCAACAGAAAGTCCATTACAGTATCCATCCAAATGAGATGAAATGAATGTATGGATCAGTGTCTCAAACTGCCGCCTGGAAAGAAACAAATTCACTTTTGCCAAACACCTTTAATCATAAAAACTGGACTTAACAACAGACCTAATTTGGCCATCCCATTTAAAATCACTGTCCATCTTAAAACCAAGATTGGTAATGGTCGGTTTAAAATGTGTAGTCCGTGTGTGTGCAGCTGGGGCGTGCCCAGCACTGTGGGGGAGCATGCCATGCAGCATGGTGTGCTTCCCAGGTGTTGCCATAGTTTCTTCAGCATGCTGCTCTGCATCAGCAGGTTGTGGTTTTGATTTAACATGATACATACATGGAAATATTCATGTGAATACCCTGTACAGTACTGATTCTTTTGTTTTTTAATGCTTGAAATGTAATCAACAAACAAGCAACAACAGGGTTTGATGGGATGTCATTATTTTTTATGGTTACACACACATAAATTCAAGATTTCTCACAGAAGTACAGCTGTGTCAGCTGTTTTTGATGCAAGCTATGTCTTTCTTGTAACTGCCGGTGAAGTCACGCCTGTGGATGTATTGACAAGGAAGATGAGCTGGAGCCCAGAAGAAGGTTGAGGGTCCATGATATCTTTAAACACACACAGGAGTTGGGAGAGTTTAGCCTGCCAATCCAAGCTAGTCCTACAGTCCTTATCTAAATCTACTGTATGCCCTTGGAGGTGATGGGAGAGGCGGTGTTGAGTGCCACCACTGCGCTCTACTTGCAAACTCTCTAATTTCCAGCAGGCGGAGCTGATCTCAAGTGGATACTCCTATGCAGCGCTTAATGTTACAGTAAAGGCAAACTTTCCTGAGTTCTATAGTAGTGTATTATTTAATGAAACATTTTTCTCTAATTGCTTACATTTGTTAGTTCCAAGTATTCTTCAATGCAGTATGATCTTCATTCTGAAAATGAACATCCTCATTAAACCAAAATAGTTTTCTACTGTGTGTCCTTCCCTATGGGTTCAGCAGCTTGAGCAGAGATCCCAAAATATGTTTTTACCCATCTACCTCCTCTAGCCCCACAGGGGAGACATCAAGGGCTGCCCAAGCTGCAGAGATATACAACGTATTCTCTGCAGTGCGACCTGAGTCAGCCTTGAGGCCTCTTGTCAATGGTACATGTCTAAAAAACCTCCACTGGAAGATGTCCAGCCTAACCAGATGCTTAAACCGTCTCATCTGGTTCTTTTCAAAGATGAGGAGTATTGACTGTTTAAGGTGGATGCCTGTTATGTCTCATGATCACAGGTAAACCTACTATATCAGGTAGGATGGAAGAGCAAATCTCCCCACTATGAAGTATTATTTTCACCACAAAATAACTGTCATTAATGAGACTGTTACTGTATCTTCAGCTTAGATTTACTTAGCCATTCTCAGTATTCATAATTTTCCTTAGTGTTGGGACAAGTTCCTGATATGTCAGTGTGTTACATTCTCTGAGATCTGTTGTGGTTTCCCCATGTATTTTTAATCGGGGTGTTGCCTCATTGGTGATCACTGATGAAGTCATGCAACTAATGAAGACCAGACTCATGTTACTGAAAAAGAACCTTTATTGTTTTCTCATCGTCCGTCCGTTTCCCATAAAAGTGCATCATAGGTGATTTCACAACGTCAAATATCTCACACATTAAAACGAGGACAGAAGTGAGAGAGAGAGAGAACGACACAAGTCAACCACGCCATACACTTAGCCAGATACACTCATTGTGGATAGCACTGGGGTGAGCACGGCCTGAGAGAGAGAAAGAGAGCGCTTCGTCCGTGGTCGGGGGTCAAAAGTCAAATGTATAAAAGTGGTGCAGAGGGTTGTCTAGAGAGAGAGTGAGTGGGAAACGCAGAAAAAAGAGAGGAAGAGTATGTCTTGACTCAAATTGTTCCTTTAGAGTAGTAAAATCAGATGTTGGTCATTTTGTCCATTTAACCCTTGACCATGGTAGCGAACTCTGCAGGAGAAAAGAAAGACAGCGTGTTATTTATATATCTCTGGAAGACTTAACATTATTCTTTTAATCAAAAAAAGCTTTTAAGTTGTTATTGTTGTTTTTTTAACAGGATTTTAAGACCAGACCTAATATGCTCCCTTTCAGACTATTGGCTGTTCAGAGCTAGCAATGTCACAGGTACAGTTTATTTTTAGTTTAAGAGAAGGTTTTAATCTGTAAAATATACATCTATGTATTTTATTTATTATTCAAAGTTTATTCACAGGCTGAGAAACAAAGGTTTTAGCAGTTAGTAGTGATTTTGTCAAGGTTTTCAGAAAAACCTCAGCCTTTAGGAGGATCTTCTCAGATTTCGCTTCAAACACTTTTATAAATGACCCATTAGGTCAGAATGAGTTCATAGGAAATCATGCATTTCCTCACCATCAACTCCGATCTTGCCATCACCATCAGAGTCACCGGCCTTGAGGAAGGTCTGTGTCTCAGCATCAGTCAGAGCTCTGGCACCGGCAGAGAAGTTCTGCAGGAACAGCCTGGAGAGGATGATTAGAGAAAATGACTGTGTGATCTATTGATGTGCATTTTCAGACTAGAACTGTAGCGTCTCAATTGTATTTTTTTTCTTTCCACAAAATGTTTTGATTTTGAAGACTTTTTATAGATATTATCTGTTAGAAAACCTCCAGCTCCTCCAGTTTTGTTAACTTTATCTAACCACTCCAGCAGGCCCTTTCCCTCATGCAGTATCGTTTGGTCTATGACATGCTACAATAGGAGACACCGGAGGAGAGAGCCGGCATAGTGTTACTGCCAAAGCTTTTCTACAAGCTTTCATGCTGTGACATCATCCTGATTTCACTGTGGCTTAATGAAAGACGATCTGTGAGTGACATGAGGTGAAATCTGAGTGAGGATGCCTACTTCAGCTCCTCCTCCTCAATGAAGCCACTGTGGTCCTGGTCAATGACGGCGAAGGCCTTCTTGATCTCATCAGCAGACTTGGCAGCCAGGCCGACCTTAGCGAAGAACTCTTTGTGCTTGAAAGAGTCGGCAGCTGTAAGGAGAGGGGGATCCCGTCAGACACTGAAGATGTATAGCTTACAAAATGATGCATGTGTTGCTGGTGTACTAGTTCATTTGGAAGGACTGGCAGTTGCTTGCTCCTTATGCACAATTTTCACTTTTTAGCTTAGCAGAGGTACTAGTCTCACATTAGCTACACTTATAAAATACAGCTTTCTGCTAAAACTTACTGTATTTACATGAACTTTTAGCAAGTTTGCTCCACCATTCATCTAAACCAAGATTTGATGGCACATGGATGGTGCCAGTTTCTTTTCATGATAATATATGTAACTTTCTATGCATGTAGCTACTATATAGGCATATCCCTGTAAAAGAGAAATTAAAGCATGTTATGATGGCTTCGTGTTACCTTTGCAAGCTGCAAGGGCTGCAGTGATGTCAGCTTCACTCAAAAGTGCGGCGAATGCCATTTTGAACTAAGGGAGGAGAGCAGAAAACAGGCCATCAGTTCAGCACTTAAGCTCTATCAAAATCAGACAGGATGAAACAGTTTAACTCTGAGCCTAAAGGCATCTCACTGCATTTTGTAGTACACTGTTCAAAGTCATGCACAAATTTCACAGTTGCTCTCTTTGAGTATTCCAAGGTACTGCTCAGAAAAAGTAGTCCAATTTTTCCATAACAAAGCACTCCATGGCAAAAGATCAAAACTCCTTTGCAGTTGTGCTCGACAAGTTGATTTTTCACCCCATTTTGGCTCCTTAGTCAGTCCAAAGCCAAAATTTGGGCTTCTGATGCTCAGAATTCGACCCTTTGCGTGATTTAAGTCCCACTGCATGAAGAGAAACTCTTCGACCAAGGAAGTAGACTTGCCTACACGTCTGTGGCTCTTCAGTGAAACTCACCTTGAAGTTATCTTTAAGACTAGAGTGGATTCGCTTAGAAGATTGTGACCACTGCAGTGAACCCCCTCAGTGACAGTTGTAAGCTTATATACACTTCCCTCAACCGAAATATGATGCATAGGCTATGTAACAGACACTGTGAGCAAAGAAGTCAGTTGAAAAATGTGTCCACTAGACAGAGCTGTTCTATTTATATGTACATAAATGAAGATGCTTAAATGGTAGGCAAAGTGTAGGCATATGCAAAAGTGCTTGATATTGGATAGAGCTAATAATATACGCTGCTGATTTGAGTGAAACACACTCTGCATGCAGCCTGTTGGACTGTGCAGAGTACCAGAGGGGTAGAATGAGGTAAACTTTTATGTAATTTAGCAGGCATTACAACTTATCAGAAACATCCAACAGGTTTGCATTTAATATTGTGTCATTGAGCTTGATATATTCATTTTTCTCTGCCTTGTTGTGCAATTGTGCATGGTGACTGTGCCAAATGGATGTAGTTTAATCACTGCATTGATTTCAAAATAAAATGTTTACTATGATGAGCCCTGACATCTCGATTCAAACTAAGTGAATAAGCATGCAAAATAAATTGTGTGCTTTTGGCATTCTTGCCTTTGACAACCAACACTTTTGTCAAATTTCTGCAGTAAGTTTACATAATAAAGAAATTCCCAACAAAACATTGTGTAACATTTACTGATTACGTGTGTGCATGTGCCTTTATGCCAGAATTACCACACCATTACCACACCATGTGTTTCAGTGTTCAAAAGGTATTGCTGTTGTTATCATTCATAATTGCATGTATTTGTACTTTTATTGAGTGTAACCAAAACAAACAATGATTTAACCCCCCCCCCCCCTATTTTTTTTTTTTTTTACCATTTTTTTTATGGGATTCACAATGCTAATCTCTTAAAAAATAGCTCTTCTGATTTTGTCTTTGCTTTGTTATATCATTTTGGCTCCCAGACTGTATTATAGTTAGTCAGCTAACTAAATTGTTAAAATGTGTTAAATTTTAAGTTAAAATTAAAATTAATAAAAAGAGAAAACACAGCAAATGTAAAAGGCTCAAAGCTACATAATACAGCTTCATAGTTACTTTTATTATTGTTATATTGTTGCTTTTATTTTGAAAATGTCTGCAGTTTTTGGCTTAAATGTCTCTTATTTTGGATTACTCATTCTTTGTTTTATTTTGTGAATGCAGTCTATGTTGTAAACAAAAAAAAACATGTTTATGTAGAAGACATAATCAGTTTATCTCAGCAATACGATGATTACAGTTACGACATGTGATAGTGGTGCAAGTGGAGCCACAGGGATTAACAGAAATGGATCATTTAACCATACATCATCATCATTTAATAACATGCAGCTCATTACTGTCTGCCAAGTTTTATTTTTGGACCTCCTACATTTATTCCAACCATTCCTACATATGGAGATGAAACTATTTGCTGGGCTATTTTTGGAAACTCACCATCATCATCTTGATGTTCCGATATTGAAATGTGCTATTGCATAATCAGCTCTCACACTAAACCCAAACAAAAACATTAAATGAAGAACTCGTCCAGGGGTGTTTACCTGCTAATTTGCTCACAGGACTGGTGCAGGCTGTATTGCACATCAGGAGGCAGTATTGATATGATCCTGTAATTACTGTTATCTGGAGTTAATAATCTCAAATGTGTTACTTCACCTCAGCTGAATCTAAATATTACAAATGTAAATTGAACGTCATTATGCTTATTTTTCCTTTAAATCTTCAGAAATCTTTAATTTTTAGTATTTAACATGTGTCTTGGTCAAAGGAGGTCTTTCACCTTGAACAACTTGGCTATAGATACTGTAACTATTCTTGCCCTTCTTCAATATCATGCTTGAATTTCAAATAACTCACAGCAGGGATGAAACCCATCAAGCAAGGCTATGAATGTCTGTAATCTGAGATGGCAAAGGAACACCACCATCATATTCTGAAATTTATATTTTAAATTTTTCCTGTTTACTACAGAAAGATTAGAATTATATCGCTGTGTATTTGTAACCAAAACCGAAATTCATATAGCTGTTTGTCCAATCACCACCTGAGAGCAGAACAGTTTCTTCGGTCAAGCTGCAGCAGAAATAGAAGTGACCCACATCTACTGTTACTATGAGAGAAAGTTGCAAATAAATGTGTGTCTCTGACAGAAGTCTCAGAAACTCTATCCTGTCCCAGGCTTTCTCTGGGTCACTGCAAATACTTGGCTTCCTCCAAAGAAAAACTGCTGAAACACTGCCAGACACTTTCGTCCAAAGAGCCACTGCTCTGTCTGCCAGAAATCAGTTCCGTCTGATCCAACTGGATCCCCTCTGTGTGCTCTTGTTCACACGATAAAATCTTTCCTGTCTGCAATACTCAAGGTGTCAATGTCCAGTTTTCTGATGCCATCTACTTTACATGGAAATTTACGATATTTTACTAACAGGGTTGCATAACACGAGTTATTAATTTGTGGCTGAATGCCCCTTCTAGTAATTCTTAAACTGAAAAAAATTTGGCAGAAACTTGTCTGAGGATACATAGTGATCTCACTAGGATCCTACAACTGTTCCAATATTGTTTTTTGGGATTTATTCTAAAAAAAAGACTGGATTTTTTTTTCTTTGTTTGTTTGTTTTTTGAATGACGAAAGACTGGATGTTAACGTCTGAATCCATAAGGGACATATTTTGGATAAAAGCAAACTCCAAGCTGACTTAGAGTACATAAAATCACACAGTTAAGCAAGAACTTATACAAACTCCCCCCAAAAAAGAAAAAAAGAACTTCTACAATATAAGTTTCCTAATAGAATGGACCAAAATAGTGTAAATCAATTTGTTTGCAGCAAAATTGCATTACAGTTAGCCCTGGGAGTAATCAACATATATATATATATATATCAAAATAAAAATCCAGTTTTAGCCTCTGACAAGACTCAAAAACTAAAGACAGACCCAGGTGGCAGTGGCTACATGGGGATAACTGTACAAACAGTCCCCTTTATACAGCTTTTTTACACATACAAAGTTGAATTACCTCAGTTTGTGTGTAAGAAATCCTATCCACACTATTGGTGAAGTAGAAAGACATCTTTTAGTCTCTTCAGAGGTTTGAAATAGAAATGTATTCCGATGCAGGTCTATTGCTCCCGGGGCTAAAAACCACAATTACAATTCTGCAGCAAACACACATTTAATCCCAAATCAAAACTTCTTTGATTCATGTGGTTTTGGTCCTTTGTTGCTTTAAGCGCTGTTTCACAGTCACAAGGAGACTGTTCAAATTTATCAGTGTCAGTTAATAATAATGTGTTCACCTGGTTTTAGTTGCGTAAATAATACAATTATCTTAAAATCAACATCCAACATGTATTGAAAGGGTTAATATGCTGTTTCAATGTATACACTTAATTCACCCTGGTTACCAACACAGAGGTGTCAAAGTGAGATTGAGAGAATGGTAAACACTTAATTTACACGGTGGAAGATTGCCCGTGATGTTAATTAGAGAAACCACAACCTGTCACCCTCGTACAAGCGAAATATCTCCCAGTGCTCAATATGACGTCAGTGCTGGAGAGTGTTCTGCTCATCTGTTGACACGGCAGTCATTGGATATAAGCTGGAGGGGGAAAAAAATTACACCTTACTATCACATGGAGAAAACTATTTATAAATTCATCTGGCAGCGATAAAGACTTACAGCACGGAGGCTCGACGTAATTTGTGGTACAGTTTTATTGCTTAATTGCCTTCTATTAAAAGTAAATCGTTTATGTTTTAGATACAAACATTTACACCCCTGGTGAGTCAAAGCTACTGTAACATATCGTAAAAGGACATCCAACCTGGGGTTATGCTATTCTACTACGATTACAAACATAGCCCAACAGTGTTGACATTGTACGGGTTTCTGGAACTAAATTCTACTCCATATATACCGGAAATCTTTTTTTATTTTTTATTATATATATATATACGGTATATAATAAAATTTATATATATATTTTCATACAACCCACCTATTTATGTGTCCAAACTATTTCAGTCTAGTCTTTCTTAATTTATCTCTAAGACATCTAAGGACCCTGGCTGCCGCTCTAACTCGCTCATTCTTAATCTTCTGTTTCCTGTATCTTGCTCTCCAAGGTATATTGGTCATGTAGGTCTTTCCCTTTACTAACTGGTTCTCTTTTGTCACAGATTAACAAAGAGGAGACTTGGAGTTGGGTTCCTGATGTGGGTCATAGGGAGTGCAGTTTGTATCCCAACTATAACTTATTGGGATAATGATGATTTCCTAAATTTGAAACAAAAATGCCCTAGCTAGGTTAAATTAGTAATCAAATGTAGATAGATAGATGGATACTTTATTAATTCCGAACGAAATTTAGGGATGTTGATGTTGAACATTCATGTTTTATATATTGCAAAGTGCAATATTCAGGTTAAGGGTTACAAACTGACAAATTTGACTTCTTTGTGGGTGAGACTCCCATCATGCCATGTTGAGGCAACAAAAGAGAAAGCAAAAGCCAACGGATATTCAGTCATTTCACTATATCTGCCTACAGGTTATCACGCTACCACAGTTCTGGACTTGTGGACCCGACACACCTTATAGTTACCCTTTTTCTGGGGAGCTTGGGGGCAGCATGGTGGATTAGTGGTCAGCACAACGAGAATGCCTCACAACGAGAATGTGTCTGGTTTGATTCCTGGGTTTGTATGTTCTCCTCATGCTTGTTTTCTCCGGGTACTCTGGCTTCCTCCCACCGTCCAAACACAGTTTGATGATTGTAAATTGTTTATATATGTGGCCCTGTAATGGACTGGTGACTTGTCTAGCCTTTTGCTCATGAATAAGCTGCGATAGGCTCCAATTTAGAGACTGGGCTCCAACTAATGGTATACATTTATTACATAAAAACTGAGAGAAAACGATAACAAGTAAGAATGAAAAGAACAAAGAACAAAGCCAATTATTACATAAACACAAACAAAAACAATGACAGGTAAAAACTCCCCCAGCCAAACAGTGGCAAGGCAAACTCCCCTTTAGGAGGGAAGGAACCTTGAGCAGGACCTGGATCATAAGGGAGGAACCTCCTGCTAAACGCCAGCTGGAAAGAGCAGGAAAAGAGACCAGACACATCACACTGAAATAATGCAGCACAGTCTTGATCTATCACAAAAGCAATTTCTAATAGCTTTCACTTTAACAAAGACACACAATAAGCACAACCATCATATCGTCTTTACAACTGCCCAGGTGATGAATGAAGTGAGGAAATGGTTGATAGCCACGATGGTGCTGCTGATGATGCACTACGCTGTAATATGTGACCACTGTTGGGGAAAAAAAGAAACTGCTGGCAGCAAACTGACTTCAGATCATTATGAAACCTCCATTATCCTTCTGTACGTTGTTTCTTCCATCTGATAAATTCAGCAATACCCATGTGTGTGAAAAGAGCATTCAGCTATTGCACAGCTTGTCAGCTTTCTTCAGCTGTCAGATGTTAATGAATATTTACATCCACCTAATCGTTCCCTGAGTGGGTAGTGTCTGTGTGTAACAAAGCGGCAGTCAGGGGCGGTTATATTTGGTTCATCTGGAGGGAACCTGGCTGGCCTGCACTTCCTCTTCACTCATGTTTCCAACCTTGTTTGCTGCCTGCTTGTGGTCATCCGTGGCAGTGTTTCCACAGGTCGTAAACATCCTGTTATTATGGCCTCTGTCAATTTTTAGGCTGAGCTCCACGGGGGTGTCCCCACTCACTGTCACCTTGTTTCCTCATGCTACATTTAGCTCTCTATATCAACAAGCTATGTTATTAAAAAAAGATGATTAAAATGCTCAGGATGACGGTTTCAGTGGGGATATAGCTATGACTTTTTTCTTTTGTATGTGCATTTAGTGTTTGTAATTCATGCAATATGCTTTTTTGGCAGTTTCTTGCTGTAATAAGAAAGGCCTTCCCTTGGAAAAAATATATAGATGGCAGTATAATGTGGCTTCAAAGCCAGCTTGTATATTCATATTCAGAATGTAAGGTACCTTAAAATACATTAATGCAACACCAATACTGCTGGTCTTTGTGAGCTGATAGAAAAACAAAAATATAGTTTTCCTCCTTAGGCTTCACCATGTGGTGTCCATGACTTCCAAAATTATTTTTTGACAGAATAGACCAGTGGTCCTCAACCTTTTTTCAGTGATGTACCCCCTGTGAAATATTTTTTCAGCCAAGTACCCCCTAACCAGCGCAAAGCACTTTTGGTTGTAAAATAAAAGACCTAAAACAGAGCACTGTGTCATCAGTAACTGATTTATTAAACATAAAAATATTGCTGCTACGCTTCAACCACGACTCCATCGTTGGTCCAAGTGATTGACAGGTGAAGCCAGGTGGCATTTGACAGGTTAGGTGGAACCATCCTGATGTGGGGGATACTCTGGGGTTTTAGGATAATACGTGGAATAGCCTACTCCTGAAGATAGAATTCATTTTATGAATTTAGACTTATATTTTCCTCAATTATTTATGAAATATTTATTTTTAAAGGATTTTTGCATGGATGCTACTTTTTAAATATATGTATATTTTAAAATCTCACGTACCCCCTGGAGTGACTTCACGTACCTCCAGGGGTACGCGTACCCCCATTTCAGAACCACTGGAATAGACCATCAAATAAAACTTCCCATTTCATCTCAGTCTGTCTTTATCTTTTACATATGAATATGTATGCTGACAGTGGATTGCAGGTGGTCTTGAGGCCATGCAATGGTGGGTACTAAAGACTTAATTTAGTGCTTCCTCAGGGCCAAAGATTAAGTCCATTCAACATTGGACTTTGACCTTTTTCTTTATTGTTTTATACATATGTCTCCATATTGTTTTAGCAAGAAAATGGTGAAGCGCTTGTTGCCCGTGTGTCAAAATGAATGTTTTTTTTTTTTTTTTTACCCTATTGAGTTGAGGAGTGCAAGACTAAAAGTACCATATCTGCAGCTGCATCACAAACGAACAAGAATGTGACATGCAAAAATAAATAAATACAATTAAAAGGCCTACATGATTTAAATACATGATTACAGTAAAAAAACATGGCAGGATGGAAAGTTTACAACGAATCTCATTTTGGAACCAGTTCTATATTTTTTGTGAAGCTATAAATCAGCGTGTGGGAGTCGTGGAAAACCACATACTGATAAATTCTCACACTTGCAGCTGGGTTGGAAGTTTGTAGTCATATACAGGAAACAGAGTGTTGTTAGTTGGCAAAGTTGCAGACTTTTGTTCTGGCAAAGCACTGAGGATCCTTGCAGCATCTCCCTAAGCTACATTTGACCCCCTTTGTCTAAATGAATGCAGTCCATGTGGATTTTTTCCCCGATTTTTAAAGGTATGATATTTAAGAAAAGAAACGAAAACAATAAAACAGTGTATGCCCACCTTTGGCTTTGTGGTGCCTGCGTGTGAGTGGCTGCTGCAGCACATACTGCGTCACATCGGCCCTCGGAGGCAGCACGTGTGGGCTCAAGGCCCAGCCAGGGTGACGTGAGACCAGCTTCCTCAGGATGGACTACAGTGAGGCCTGCAGCAACCAGAGGGGCAGAGGAACGACAAAAACATCCTCTGTACAAGCCCCCCTCGGCCTCTTGCCTTTACATGCTCTGAGGCTTGTTTTCAGGAAGACCAGACTTCCTGCATGAGGATGAGGTGAACGAGACGGGGGGATTGGGAAAAGAGGAAAAGACAGACAGAGAGATAGATAGGGATGGGATGTCAGCCCTGTGTACACAGGGATTTGAGAGAACTTGTTGTGTTGGATTTTTTTTCTCAGTGGGTATGTGCAGCTGTGGGGAAGTCAGAGCGAAATGAACAGGAAAATCACTAACACGCATCTCCTGCACAGATAGAAGACTTCAGCTTTGAGGCTCCTGCACCTGCAAAAGGTTTTGTGTCATGTCAGCAAACTTGAGTGGGAGTGGTCCGATGTCCTTCAGGGAAAGCGTAGAGACAAAACAAAACCATTGTTACAAGCCAGTTTCTGGATCTGACCTGAACTTGGATCATTGTACTTTCACAAATCTGAAATAAAATCTTTGACTTTTTCTTTTTGTTCTTCCGTTTTTTTTTTTGCTGGGAAGTCCTGAACAAAGGGGCAGTCAGCGCGGGGCTGGAAGCTAGGTGGGCTCCAGGAAAAGACGGTAGGTCACATTTTACACTAATTTAAAAAAAATCCATCATTGGTCACGTTGCTGTTTTCTGCTGACCTGTTTATGACAAGAGCTTTCTAGTGATTTGCAAAAGTACCCTAAAAAGAGGCACAGCTTCACAGACTGACTCGTGGAGAAATGTATCTTCTGAAATGTTGGCGTATAGAGGCGTTTACACTATAACATGCAAGTATAATTTCTGAATATTAGTAAACAAGCCGAGGCGAGATAATTTTATTCTTGTGGCATAATTTAACAAGTTAATTTAAATCTTGTTGTTTAACATTAGTCTTACTTTTCATCTAGTGTCTATTTATCTTGTTTAAAGAAATCAAGTTTAGAAATTTTTCATACCCCATTGGCCAGAGTTGTTTTTATTTAATATACGAGACTTTGACTAGATTTAGGAGTAGTGGAATTATTTATAATGGGACTGTTTTTTGTAAAGTGTGAGAATGATCAAAGAGCATGCATTATAATGGACCACTACAATTAAAATAATGCAGTCTTAGTTTAATTTTATATGCAGACACACATTGGTATTTAATGATTTGAAGCAGTTTTTCTTTATACTACAACATAAGTGTGGCACCATTGAAAATCCTGTCAATAAATAATTTAAGGCTGTTTCTTTTTATTCCAAAGTTATTCCATAAATTAAAAAATATAAATCCTAAACGCTGACAGTTTTAAGGGGAACGTGTCCATTTTCTCAGGCCGTTCCTGCAGCACCGCACCACCAACCTCTTGGATGCAGTTTTATTCCAGTAAATAATGATGTCATCAGTTTAGACTTTATACCCCGCTGCATACTAAAATAAATCTATTAAGCACCTTGCTAATGTTTGAAATGTTTGGCCCTGTTAAACAGAGACAAAGCAAGACATGCAGACAGATGGAGAAGAAGAGGGACACCCTGTTCATCTGTCCATCCCCGAGGAAACCGTCTGCTCCTCCTTTTTTCTAGGCTCAGTTACTTCCTCAGCTATTTCCATCTGTCCAGCTGTAATGGGGGCATGCCAGTGACGCTCTCAAATTCAGCCGAGACACGCTCTGCAACACACACCCCACCCATCACTAAATGTCTTCACTAACAGTTTGGTCTCCTCACTCCTCCTTTATGGCACCGGTGGGCTAGGATTAAATGCGCCGTAGCTCCTGGCACTCGATGAGCATGTCTGTCTCCCCTCTATGATGCGTTGGCACCGATGCCCTGACACTTTATCTAGATTAAAGTTAGCCCTCCCTCTGTAAATCCCTTTCCTTCTGTCAGTCAAATAGATATATGTATGTACATATATATATATATATATATATATATATATATATATATATATATATATATATATATATATATATATATATATATATATATATATATATATATAATATATATATATATATATTATATATACATATATATATGTATATATATATTATACATATATAAATGTATGCATACATATATAGAAATGGAAATGAAAAAGTGTAAAAGATACAGGAGTTTTCAGTCGGAAGTCTGAGACTTTACTCAACCTGAGAAAAAGATGAACTGTGTGATAACTGTAAAACAACTCCAAAGATGAGATTTCACTCAATGACTTGACTGATAGTTGTGACGATCATCAAAAAGGTGCGTGAGCGTGTAGCACCCTAGCTTAACCAGTTCAGTATGAGTTTGCCACATGTCAAGTAGGTGTGAGCAACCTGTCACCGGAAAAAGAAATGATCCGATAGATTTCACCTTACCAGACCTGAGGTGGATGAAATTCAGTACACGCTGAGGGTGGACTGAATTTGGACTGTTTCCTAATTGGGATTGTTGGTTGGTAGGTAGCTTGCTAGGAAGGTAGATAGATAGATAGAAAAATTCAGAAAGAAGTGAAACTAAAATTGCACAGCAGCCTCGTCTGTGGTGCAGAAGGAGCGGTGATGTAGGTAAAGATTTCCACATTGACAGTAGCTTCCATTCACTTCTGGGGCAGTCAGTAAACAGCTGCTAGAGCACAAATGTGCCAGTTTATATTGATAGAAACCACATATACATAGGATATCAAAGTTCATGCATTCAGGAGCCTCAAAATAGTTTTTGGATCCTCAAAACAGGAAACTCATATTATAACTCATATTATTCCTCTACTTACATATTTAGATGTAATATTAAGCAGTAGGCTAAATAGATACCTTCTTCCGGTTCAAATGTAGCATTTTGGCGTGCATGTTAGCACTGAGCATGCATTAAAGGACGGGTTGGTTCTCCTCAACAGTATTGATTAAATGCAAAAATAAAATGCATGCTCTATGCACTGAGAGGCATCTATGTCCATGTTCCTGGTCCCAGTCGTTCTGTTTCTCTCCTGTGTAAGCTGTAACTAAGGGAAAGCCCTGACTCATTAGATTTGTGACTTAAATGCGGTTGCTGCTGTGCAACAAGATCAGCGCCCGATGAATGCCCCGAAAGCTTAGGCTGCAAGTGATATGATGATCTATGCTGAGACAGAACAGGGCGAGGAGGGTGACGAGTTAGGGCGGGAGGAGTGAGGGACTCCCTTGCTCATCTCTGAGAAGAGATATAGAAAAACGACACAAGTCGATAAATACTATAAATACCTTTCCCCAATACAACCCCCCCCCCCTCAACCAGCGTAGGGTCTTTATAATGTTGAAGCTACACACAAATGTAAGAGTTTGCCATGCACATACCAGAAAGAAATGGATTGCCTGATTCCCACTTAAAGATATTTATGTATGTTCCAAGACCAGATGGCCTTGTAACCGTCAACACTTTTAAGATTAGTTACTGAAACAGATCTGCGCTTATCTGCTCTCCACTGTGCAAGCTTGTGTGTAAATGAGAGTTCAGTCAATGAGCTGAAGCTCAGCTCCTCTATAAACACGTCAGACCTCTAAAATGAGTCCCACAGCTGTTTGAGCTTGTGCATGCTGCAGCACACGAATGCCGTGTGAACATGTTTGTGCAGGTCAGAGGCCACAGTCATGCTTTATCGACATTGTCTTTCATCTGCAAGTTCAACCTGACATGTCAAGCAAAGTATTTTATCACACATGTGAGTGTTCCCAGTTGTGTGTTAGCTCCATGTTACTGTTGAAATACTGTTTCATACTTGCTCAGCTGCTCCCTTAGCTGTGGGTTGACATACTAGTTTATTGTTAAAAGCTGTTGTTTTTTTTTCTCCCTGTGATGCAGGATCAGGGATACAGATGGGTTTTTTTTGTGAATGATAGAGCCAGAAAAAAAAAAAGAAGAAATAAAAATGATCTGCACACTACTGCCACTAAGTGGTAGAAGCTCAACGATCATGCTGCAGACAGCTCAGTAATGCCACTGGCTTCATGATTCTTTAGTTTAGTTTTTTTTATTATTTTTTTTATGCAATATATTTTTCAGCACATGCAGAAGGGAGAAACCTGAAATTTCTGCAGTCATATTCAGGCTTGGCAACCAAATTTCAATAATTTACTTTTAATTTACTGACTTAAAAATGTCACACACATATGAAAGATCTGGGAAGTTCAAATCAGTGGAGAGTGAGCGCAAAGTGACAGAAAGCAAAGAGAAAAGAATTAATGATGAGTGCAAACAACCTACTAAACTGCTCCTAATGCAGTAATGCAAGCAGTTGTGCCAGTCTACTTTGTATACTCACATCCCATAATGCAATGGGCAACGCCAGCAGAAGCTGGTCAGATAGATAGATAGATAGATACTTTATTGATCCCAAAGGAAATTTAGGAAATACGGTATGATCCCTGCTGTTACGTGGCGGTGTTGCGGGTTTGCCACACATATATGACCAACATCTGCTTCACCATCAGCAGAACCACACTCGTTGCTTTGTTGTATTCACAAAATACAGCTTTTTAAAATGGGTTTGGGCTTTTGGGAGGTTGGGATGGTGTTCTTGTTTGGTGACAACTTTTCCAAATCTAGACAAATACAGACTAACTGAAGACTGAACAGACTTCACATTTTAAAGATGTATTTAATTTTTTTTTTATTCCGACAAGCTAATCAGTCTCTATAAGTAACATTTTTACATCTTCCTCCCCTCTGCTCACACAGCTTTCTCTGACTCTATATCTGTCTGTCTACACATTTTTGACTCAAACACCACCCAAAGTTGTCCCCATAAAGGCAGAGGCCTTAGCAGCAGTCTTCCCCGGCCTGAACTAGGGAAGGGCAGGTGTGCTGCTGTCAACACCGGGCTCACATACAGTCGGTCAGTGATTTGAAATGGATTACACATTTATGTCAGCAAACACGTCTAAGACCCTCATAATCTCCTGCCTAAGTCTTTTCTCAGTGCAGAGATTGTCAGACATGGGTCTCTGCTGAGCAGCACACCGGTGATTAGTCATTATGATCACAAACGGACAGAGGTGGATGGTGGCGTCTGCTGCAAAGACACCTCAGATTTACTGCCTCCAAAGCACCTTGAAACAACATGGTGACATTTTGTATTTACCACTTTGTACGCTGTTATTTTAGTGTTACATTTCATTCGGTCTCAGACCTTCTCCTCAGCAGGGGCGACACTCTGCTGTGTCCAAATAAAGGCTGAGACTTGAACCGCCGGTGGTTGCCGCATCTTCCTGTATTACCCACAGTGCTTTGCCTCGTGTGTGGAGTGGAGCTCCATTCGTCCTCAGGCCTGCACGCGGCTCAGAATAAGCCCAATCATCTCCAATTACCCTCCTCTCATGGATTGTTTGGTGTCACTTGCTCTCTGCTGGCTGGATATGATGACTCTGCGCCTACAGTGTAAATGGATACAGTTCTTTTAGTATGTTGTGTGCATGTTGCAGTTCAATGGAACTGTAAGCTACGGTGGCCCATGAACATGCAGCCGTAAGGTTCAAGCTTTTTAGACAATGCAGGAAGCACTCTTTTTTCTACTGCTTATGCACATGACGTGAGGATGAAAGTATTTAACTCCAGGCATAACAGAGAGCTGCCAAACTCTGTCACTGGCTCTGTACACTGCCAGCTTTCACTGCTTAAACCACAGCAAATTTTATGAGGCAGCTACCGGGTTTCCTCTTGATACTGATGTAGGTATGGTGCAAATAGTAATAATAATAATAATAATAATAATAATAATAATAATAATAATAATAATAATAATAATAATAATAATAATAATAATAATAATAATAATAATAATAATAATAATAAAAACATTACCCATTCATCTGTCATTTGAATACAGAAGTGATTGAACGCTCCAAATTAATAATATTGAAATCCAACAAGTTTCATGTGTAAAATTTCTTGGTGTACTAGTGGATGAAAGATTGTCCTGGGGAAAACATATTGAGTATGTATGCAAAAAAAATATGAAATCCTATGGTATTATTAGAAGAGTTTCTTTCTTAGTTAATCAGTCCTGTCTCATGGTATTATATTATAGTCTAATTTATCCATACTTGACGTATTGCAACATTGTTTGGGGCGCTTCTTATTCTTCGTACCTTAACCAATTATTTCTAATTCAGAAAAGATTCTTGAGAATGATTTCATTTTCTTCTCATCAAGCACCTTCTGCACCCTTATTTAGCAAATTTAAATTATTATCAATTTTTTCTATTAACAAGTTTCAAACATGTCTGTTTATGTTTAAGTTCATTCATTTCAAACAAGACATTCCAGGCACTTTTCATAATTTTTTTCTTTTATCATCAGATATTCATTCTTATTCAGTTAGAGGTGGGAAGAACTTTCATTTACCTCTTTGTCGTACCTCCAGTCACCAATCCTTTATCAAATTCCATGGCCCTCAACTCTGGAACTGTTTAGATAGATCTCTTAAGTTAGTGTCATCCTTAAAAATGTTTAGGACCAGCTTAGTGAGGTATCTTTTATATAGACAAAATTAACAGGCTATTCGTACTGAAATGAAATTGCCATTTCATGGATATTTTTGTTTGGGTGTTTATTGTATTTTTCTTTGTTTCTTTTACCTATTCTTTTTCCTTTCTATTCTTTTTCTATTGATTGATTTGTTTTGGTGATTTTGTATTGAGGGGGAGGATTTTTTATAAGCCCTTCGGGCTTCTTTTTCTCTCCTGCACAAATTGTTTGTCCTTGTATGATAAAAAACTTTACTGTTATCATTGTGCAAATAAATAAATAGATAAAAAAAATAAATAAATAAATTGACATATCAGCCTGTAACAACCTCAAACTAGAAACATTCGTCATTTATATAATATGAAAACAGAACCGGAAACAGGCTGGAACGAGCTCACATTTTTTGAAGTGCGAAGGCTTTTCGGAGAGATGTCTAGTGAAAAAGAAAAGCATTTACTTTACTGTAAGTGCTCATGCCCTGGCTGATCCTGATGTTGATATGGATCCAGGAGGGGGAGGGCAGCTGTGTGGCACGCTGCCAAAGAGGAGGGTGACACATGGAGAGAAAAAAAAAACTGACAAGAAAAAGGAAACACCATCTGTCCATCTCTGTGTCTCTTCTAACTTCTTTCTTTTCCCCTGGTCTCTCCTCTCTCTCACTCGACCAACTTGAGAGCCAGAGATGGACTGAATGGTGATGCTGTTGCCTCCTGGGAACAACATCGTGATGCTGCCTGGGTGTATAAAGAAAAACTCCAGCATCAGTGATTTTGTTGCCAGAGGGAGGACTGAATCAGCGGGAACGTTTATAGTCAACTTTAGAGTGTGAACAATGCATAGTACTGACCAAAAAAAATCCGTCACACAAGCAAGACAGCATATACTATAGCACTTATAATAATTCATTCATTCATTCATTCATTCATTCATTCATTCATTCATTCATTCATTCATTCATTCATTCATTCATTCATTCATTCATTCATTCATTCATTTTCCATTCCCATCTAAACATGATTCAGAATCACACAGGTCTACTGGACCCAGTCTTAGCAGCCAAGAGGCAGGGTTGTTGATTTTTCATTGAACTGATGAAGCATATTTTTTGTTTTATAATGTTCCATCTTTTCATCTTCTTATGCCTCAGGGCTGTCTAAATCTGTCTGCTATTCTCCTTTGAACCCACAGAGGGTAGTAATGTCCCATGTGTGGACATTGAAGAATACTGTACACTAAAAATATACAGGATATATACACTATAAATAAACATATTATTACGACAGAAACTTATCATCATAATACCTTTTATTCCTAAGTAGTGGTAGTAGTAAGTGGTTTACAGATGCATCGTATGTGCATAGTATTTGCCCATATTATCTGAAAAACCTGTAAGACTCTTTTGTAAAGGTGAAGCATACAAAATTAAATAGTTAAGCGGGAACCTGACTAATACAGGAAATTATTTATTAGGGCCTGAGCACTTACAGTGTGAAGGCCCTATTGTATCTGTAGGAATTTTTCTTCTTTCTTTCTTTCTTTCTTTCTTTCTTTCTTTCTTTCTTTCTTTCTTTCTTTCTTTCTTTCTTTCTTTCTTTCTTTCTTTCTTTCTTTCTTTCTTTCTTTCTTTCTTTCTTTCTTTCTTTCTTTCTTTCTTTCTTTCTTTCTTTCTTTCTTTCTTTCTTTCTTTCTTCGTATCTTTTTGTATTTTTTATATATTTTTTACTTCTGACTTTTCAGTCTTTTTACCCCTCCCCTACATGTGTGTGCTAAGTGTACTGCTGACAACAATATAAGTTTCCCCACTGAGGGAGAAAATAAAGGATATCTTATCTTATCTTATCTTATCTTATCTTTCTTTCTTTCTTTCTTCCTACGAATTGAGGGCCTTTTTGCCCCCCTAAACGTGCTCCAAAAGTCACCAAATTTCGCACGCAAGCCAGGCCTCGCGAAAAATGAGATATTTGATGCTTTGCATTAATGGCCGTGCCAAAATGGCTCAACAGCGCCCCCTAGAAAACTTTGTGCCTCAAGCCCCACAATACGGTTTGACGTACATGCACGAAAATCGGTACACACCTGTATCATGTCGCAACTTAAAGAAAAGTCTCTTGGCGCCATGGCCGAAACCGAACAGGAAGTCGGTCATTTTGAATTAATCGTGTAATTTTGGCGCAATTTATGCCATTACTTCGGCAGTTAATACGGCCTGAACCGTAAGGTGCACCCAGGAGTGTTATACATCAAAATGTGCGTCTCCATCCTGCAACGGCGCGCATTACTTTTCTCTTCCAAAAGTGTTACCGTGGCGACGCTAGACGCCAAAAAGCGCGCCCCCCCCTTGATCTGATTGGTCCATATTTGATAGTTCCCCAAAAGTCACCAAATTTTGCATGCAAGCCAGGCCTGGCGATACATTTGATATTTCATGGTTTGCATTAATGGGCGTGGCCTAACGGCTCAACAGCGCCCCCTAGAAAACTTTTCTCTGCCATAACTTTTGAATGGTTTGACATAGAGAGTCGTGGGTGGTGTCATGGGACTCTGTATTGAGTACTTGACCTTCATTGGCCTGAATTAGCCCCGCCCCTTCTTCTGATTGGTCCATATTTGATAGTCCCTATTTTCTGGCATAACTTTTGAATGGTTTGACATAGAGAGTTGTGGGTGGTATCATCGGACTCGGTATTGAGTCCTTGACCATAATTGGTGCAAATTAGCCCCGCCCCTTCTTCTGATTGGTCGATATTTCATAGTTCCTATTTTCTGCCATAACTTTTGAATGGTTTGACATCGGAAGTCGTGGGTGGTGTCATTTCTGATATGCTTATGGGGGGCGGTGGCCATGAGTGCGAGGGCCCGTTCATCGCTGCTTGCAGCTTTAATTAATTTTGTGCCTGTATTCTCAAAAGCCCAAATTATAATTGACCTTCTTTTCATTTTAGTCAATGCTCTTTTGACATGCGAAGAAACAAGGGGTCAAGGTAACCAACACAAAACTGCAGGATTTTTGCCCTTGACTGTTTTTCAAAATTGACAGAAAGCTTTTTTATTCCCATAAACAAAATCTACTTTAAACTTAATAAATCTGCATAACAGGAACAGATAATGTTCATGGGAAACAATATCCAAAAGCCCTGTACATGAACTTTCTGTAGGACAATGTTGGCATGAGTGTCAAAATGTTTGTTTGTCTCTAAAGGCAGTAAAATTTGAACTGGTTTTCAGAGGATGTACAGTTAAAGATTAACTACTATTTGCAACATTTTAAAGAAAATCATATAATTACCTGTGCAACCTAAATAACACCCAAGGTGAGATATATTTCAAACTTTATAAATGTTTTCACTCCTCAGATCCAGCTCTGACGGTTACAACAGTTGATGTTCAGAGTGAACACAAACGTTAGCTAAGCATTGTCTCATACCTGTTATACCAGTTTGTAAGATAAAAAAAGAAAAGAAAAGGCAGTTACAAAGCATAGGGGAGAACCTGATCAAGCCTAATGCATTTCAGAAGTCCTGTGGCTGTGTAGACAAAAATGCACAACAGTGAGTGTAGAGAAATAAGGCTACAGATTCTAGTTAACAATTGTTGGGCGTGGAGGTGGATCCATCATTTTTGTTGAGTTGACTTTTGTTGAGTTCAGTGACAGGGATCGCTTTTCACTGCACAAGGAGCCAAAGGACTTAATGAGACACCAGCAAACTCTAGAAGGAGGCATCACGTCATCTAAAGCTGATGATCAGAAGATGACGGCTTTACTTCATTGTTTGCTTCTGATGTAATCGTGCTATTCTATCACGTGTGCTGATGCTGGGTCGACACAATTATAAAAGCTAATAAAACTAATTAATAGATCTGTCTTAAAGGGGACCTATTATGAAAAACCCTCACCCTGCCAACTCAGAAAAGATGATACCCCATGAAAATCTGCAAGGTCTGCTCTCCCCCGCCCAATGAATCCCCCAGTGTCATGTGGTTTCTGTGAGCCGTTTGGATTTGTGCATTTTCTTTACGTCACCAAAATGCAAACCACGCCCTCGGTCTCCTCCGCTGCTGAAACCACGCCCACAACCAGCTCTGTCCGCAGGCTCGAGCGGTCCTTCCTTCAGCCAGTCGGACGCGGCGCCGCGGCGGAGCGGATCCGGGTTCAATCATCCAGGTTCCCGGGTGGTTTGGGAGCTGGGTCCTCGGGGGTCTGTCCCAGGTCGGACCAGCTTCACCCTCCGAGATTTTCAGGCAAATCTGTCGGTTTGATCACCGGTAACGGGCGATGCGCCGCGGATGCGCAGCGGAGCGGATGCGCTCCGGAGCCGATCTGTGCGCCCGCCGTGGAGTTGCGGCGCCCGTCGCGCAGCATCCGCCGGGCAGATCCGGCTGAAATTCCGCTGGTCGGTCCCCGGGAGTCCCTGCTACCAGTTCAGGCCGGTTCCTGCGGTCCCGGCCGGTTGGAACCGGTCAGATTCCCCCGTTAAAGCCGCGGTGATGCGCGCTGCTCCAGCAGCGCTGCTCCCGGGCGCCCGGCGTGGCTCCGGGGCCAGCGTTCAGCATCCGCCGGGTAGATCCGGCTTAAATAGTGCATAAATGTTATTTATATACAACTCATATTTTATTTTTTTAACAATAAAGTTTCCATTTGTGAAAATTCAGTGTTGTGATTATTTACAGGCTCGGGCTGCTCTGGCGGAGCGAGGTTTATTCTCCTCCCCTGCTACACATTCAGGGAGCCAATCAGCACAGAGCCTCATTATCATACCCCCCCCCTTCCCTAAAAATGAGGCGCAGAAAAAGAGGTTAGAAGCGGTAAAACTAGTGACAGGGCCCACAGGCTGGATTTATGATTTATGTAGAAAAAACAAGCTTTAGATTGTTTTTAAGACATTCAAGGCCTGTTTAAAATATACATTAAATGCCATAATAGGTCACCTTTAAGTCTTTCATCAAAATGATTAAATGCTTTTGAAGAAGCACTTTTCTGCAGGAAAAGATGACAGAATTTATCTCCTCCCTGAGCAGGAACTGGCACCCCAGTCAATATGGTCATAACTAGTAGTCTTCAGAGATGGACTGGAGTGTTTCGATCCACATGCAACACAACCAGCTTTATATTACAGATTATCCCAAGAAGACCTGAGTGTACTGAAGATGAGGCTAGCTGAGTTGGAGTTGGATGAAAGCACAAAACTCGCTGTGTGCCATAATTTTGCTCAATTTCGAAAAGATGAGAAATGTTGTAAAATGTTCATAATAATGATCTGAGCCTGTCCGTAGCAACGACACAGTTTGGTTAAAATGCAGTTGATTCTCACGTTCATTGTTTTCAACCTAAAAAAATACAAATAAAAAAAAGCTATAAGTTGAAAAGGCATCACTGTTTTCACCAGATGATTAGTATACCCTTGGACAAGTAAAATGGAAATTACAAGTATAAATAGATTTGTTAATATACACTTTTTTTCATGCCTAAACTACATTTAAAAAAAGTTGGGACATCAAAGCTGTCTCTACTTTGTATTGCTATCATCCCTTTTTGCTACTTAAGTCCACTCTGGCATTGGGGACACCAAGCAAATGAGCTGTTATTTTGTTCCAGTCGTCTATTTTTTCTATACCTAAGATGTCGTATTAAAGGCAGAATGACCGAATGGAACGAAAATCTCTTTGTACTTTGATGCATTATTCCTGACATCACTGAGTTGTAAATGCCCTTTACTTAAAAAAAGTCCAGATTTTGCTTTTAACGTCTGCAGCCCACACGTGGATTTGTCTCATCACAGTACATGTTTCTACTATGAGATTGTCCACCCCAGATGCATGTAAGCCCACAGATGTGGATTTGCTCCTGCTTATGGACCAGTTTAACGTAGAGGTTCTTTTTGAGAGTAAGTGTAATTCATGTAATGACATACTGATCTACAAAAAGCCTTTGCCCAAAATGTTATATCAGCTAGTGATGAATGACACCAAACTGAAATTGAAATTGCCCCACGGGGATAAATAAAGTTTTTCTGAATCTGAAAACATCATGTGAATCATTCAATGATATTTTGCTCCATAGAGGGAGAAATATGCAAATCCACTACAATCTTTTTATTTATTTTTTTAATTTTCATTTTTTTTAAAGAACACTGTTTTTGAGAAAATCCATGATTCTCCTCATACATATTTATAATAAAGGGGAGAGTCTCTTTTCTCTGTCTGTCCTGGATGCTACTTTTTGCACCAAATAGTTATCATAGTCACCTGCTGACATCACTTGTTTGAAACAGCATATTATTTACAAGGAGTCAAGATTAATTTCAACTAACAGTAAACCTGTTAAAATGAAAATCAGTGCTGCTTCAGCTGCTCCGCTGCTTAATAAAAATCATATTCCAAACTTTATTTACATTCAGATGTTAAATGTTTTAAACAAAGTCTTGTGATTGTTGCCTGCTTGTTACAGTGCTGCTGCTGTGAGTTGGGCAGCTCTGTTACATCAGAGCTAGTGTTATTGATTGCACTCTGCTGCAGGAAGGCCATAGGCTTCCAGGGAGGGAGCTGTATATGTGAGCTCTTCGTCCTTACTTTGCCCTCACATCCTTTCTTTACCATCTACTCTTACACCCCCCTCCCCCCTCTCCCCTCCACCCCTTCACATCCCAGCAAGCCCACTCTCTATGCATCTCTCTGTGTCCCTACTCCGCATATGTTGGGCTCGTCACTTTCTGTGAACTCACCGGGCTTGTCCGTTGGGTATGGCTGGGGCTCGCAGAATGCAAGGTAGGACAAACCGAGGATGCAGAGAGAATGTGCTGCAACACAGTTTCGCGGTGTCATGATGCAGCAAGATTTTGAAGCAACGGATATCAGTTGAGATGCAGGTACTTCTCTATTTTCTTTTCTTTCCAGAGCTAAGAATCTTCAGAGGAGCTACAATGGTGGTTTCAGTAGATGGTTTAAACTGGCTTTCTAAAAGGACATGCTGGGGCAAAGGAATTAAGAAAAGGTATAATTTACATTCCCCCTTCTACAGTTGAAGCTTATTATCATGTCTTTTTTCCCTTATGAGTGAGTCCTTAGGGTGCCTGTTTATCAACTAGCTGTTTGGAAAAGTCTTATAATCTGTCTCCCTCCTGAGCCCCTCCACCTGTTACACAGTTAGGTGTTAATTTACCCAAACAGGGCAGATAACAAGCTTTAACGGTCTGCTGCATGCATGTGGCTGTGTGTGTGCGTGTGCTTGTGCATGTGTCCTTCTACATCCTTTACGTCACAGTTGCTGTGAGTCAGCTCTTGTCTTCCTTTCCTGAGTCACTCATTCAGAGGTTGCTTGGTTACTGCAGAGCAGGGAAACTTTCCTATTGCGTCTTTGTGTCTGCAGATGGACGGGCTCTGATATTTATTCAGGCTCAGGAGTGAGTGGCCAAATAATGTATCTATTTGTGTGCATGGGTGCATTTGCATGCACTGTTTCATCCAACATGAGCAAAGTCTGCCGAATCGTTTCAGTGGATCCCGTTGTGATGCACCGTGTGAGCAAAGCTCGTATGCTGTTTTATGTCAAAATGCCCCAACTTTAGGTCTTACAAACTGGTTTCATCTTGTAGAACGGGTATTATAAACCAACATTGCTCTAAAACCCCCAGCAATCACTGACACTGTTGGTTATTTGTACCACATGTACTTCTATTGTCATCTCCATCTTATAACCAACCTATTGTCCGTTCTCTCAGGATCATTCGAACCCCTTCAAACCTGAGGCCCTTTCCAGACAATAAATTAGCAAACATGTCAAGGAGAAAAGGAACAGGGACAAGAGGCTTCTAGGAACAAAAACAAGTAGTATAGATCTGCCTCCAGCACATCTGGCAAACATTTTGTAATTTTTATTTCATACCAACACAGAAGTTGAAAAGGATTTCTCTTTTGGAAGTTTTGGCTACACCAGACCCCCTCTCTCACACCCTCGCCAGGAAAGAATTCGAGTTAGACATCGAGGAAACAAGGGGACAACTTTAAATCTCTTTTTCGTTACCTCTTCTTCGGTTATTTGTATTAAATGTTCAGATGGATGTTAATGCTGTGGGGAAAAAAAATATTGGTTTTAAGGTTTTTGGTGATAGCTTTTAGAATGGGTTCAGATATGTGCTCATCAGTGTAGCTATTACCACCTCAATTACCAAAATATCAGGAATAATGACAGTTTAGCAAGTTCACCTGAATGATTTTTGCAGTTAAACCTGTACATGAAGAATTTTTTCTGGCCCATAGAGCCCAGTACGACTTCATTGATTATTGTCTGGGTATTATTTAACTTTTCACTTCCAAATAAATTTGCGACTCAGGTATAATGAGGATCTTATTAAGACTGGTGCATAAACGGTCAGACGGGGGAGAAGTAAAGTATAATGAGCAGAAAAAAAACCAAAACAATTCTTACTGCGACCCAGGTCACGCTGAGGGGAGCTGACCAGGTGACGGTAGAGGAAAACAGATGAACAATTTCAGGTAGGTATCAAACTCAGGTAGTATATGCATAGATATATATACAAATAGTTATTTGTGACAAACAGGTTTGTGCGGGAAAACGGCAGTGGGGAAATCAACAGAACTCAAAGCAAGTGTGGGATCAGGAAAACACAAAAATGCATGAGTGAAAACCCCTTTCAAAATAAGACAGGAAGTAACGATACCTCAGAACATTAAAAAGTTCTTAAAAATAGAATCTTAACACAGTAATGAGGTGAATATAAATGAATGCAAAAGCAAAAATGAATGCAAATAAATGCATTTAATTTAATCAAAATTGAACGCTAAAAGGAAATTTTAATGTAAAAAGGTCAAAAAGGTCCTTTTCTTGATGATGGCTGCAGTCCAGCTTCTGGTAGATCTTGCCGTGGAGAATGTTAGATCATGTCAAAACAGACACTAACTTATAACTTTAGTTTTCATACTGTGACTAATGTGTATATATATATATATATAGTACAAATTTTGTAAAAGACAGGTGTTTGGTACAGGGTTAAGGGTTATCAAATAGGACCATTGGATACAAAACTGATTAAACTGATTAATGAGCAAGAACAAAATTAAAGTTGCTGTCAATTGTTCTAACAGGGATGGAGAACTCCATTTGTGGATATCTTCAGGTGAGATGATGAAGGCTGAGGAGGAGCGACAACGTTTCATGTGCTTCTGCATCCTGAATAAAAGAGAAAACCCAGCTCTTAAATCCTCGAGGAGCCCTGATCACAGATCAAGCTTGCTGAGAAGGTTTTCATCCTCATCTTCATCTCCTCAACACGGTGTTCTTCTGAAGGAGGCTATCCAGCAATCATTCATTTTCCCAGTGCTTATTTTTACAAACTTTGGAAAAAAGGACACTTGGTCAAAATTTGTTTTAGATATGAGTGATATTTTCTCTTTTATTAAAAACATTTTGAATGTAGTGAAACAACAGGACATTATAACAGTGGAAGCCATTGATAGACACATCATTTTCTGTGATGACCGTCGTCCTGCAGAACTTTTCAGTGAAATTTACTCCACACACCACTGGAGAACATTTTTTGGACATGGTAGTTATTGCATAGGTTATAACAAGTCAGTTATGAAGCACTCAGCTGTCCAAATACCCTCCATTTTAACCATCAGCACCGACGATGCTGACACAGAGAGTTTAAATACAGGAGGTCTTGGAAACGATCTGAAATTCTCTCAAAACTACAACTATTCAAAGGAGTCATCAGGAAGAGGGAGGAATGTAAAAAGGAAGAAGAGTGTGTCCTTTGATGAAGATGTAATGGTCTACCTGTTTGATAAGGTACTGGTCTTGTTTTGCATTTGATTTTATATCTCAGTTTTAGATTTTTCATTCCACTGCAAAAAGTCAGAACTAATTGATCAACGATTTAATCTAATTTTACTACTTGATTCTAACAACCTCCTGAGTTTCCATTTGATATTTACTGACTATCAACTGTTAACTCTAAGGAAAGTCCCACTATGGAGCTGCAGTCAGAGCTTGAAACATCTCCGCCAGGCAGCTCCACCTACAACCTGGAAGGTCTCACGCCAGACAACTCTGGTAATATTTGGAAGATTCACACCATCACCATTTTGCATGTTTTATTCTTTTAACAACAAATTGCATGCTTACTAACAGTAACATAAAAATACAATAAATTATGCTCTGGATATACATAGATTTATTGCTTTATATAAATCCTCCTTGTGTGTTACAAAAAAATTCACCCCTGTCAGAGTTGTCAGAGGTGTGAAATCAAGAACTTGAGAACAAAACGGCTTTTTGAACCAGTCTTTGAATATGTTTATTCCTGCTCTAAAGTTAGACATTTTAACATGGGAGTCAAAATCCCTTTCACACTGGTGGATACATGGCGTTCAACACACGAATCTAGCGAGTCGCCTGTTCTTTTTACATTGCCTAACGCTGGATGATGCGTGGAGCTGGCCCCGTGAATAACTTGCCCCCGAGGGTCAGAGCTAACGCAGGGTGGTGGGTTATGGGAGGGATTTGTTGACCACGTAACCTGAGTACAGCCCACCAGGGGACTTTTTTTCTTTTTCTAAATAAAATAAGGAAACAGCTGATGAGAGTAACAACGGCAGCAGGATGTCACAGGTAGGGCCAATAATTGCAAGATGAGTAACCGGGGAGACAGGGAACCACAAAGGATGGTGCTTGTTTGAACAATTGGGCACAAAAATGACAAACCGGGACTTTGCAAGAAGCAAAACCCGGCCGAAAAATGTTCATCCCGATGTTCATCCATGCTCGTTTTGAAAATTACACCTGTCTGACGGCATGTTTCATCCTGCTGATGTAGAGATAATACATCACTCTACACGCTCACACATCTTATGTTTTGTTATGCAGATAACGCCTCCTTACTCGCCTTCAGGCACGGGTTGGAAAATAACACGCCTTGCGTTTATATTATCCAACGTGCATTAAACATGCGTTGATCATCCAGTGGTGATAGTGGGATCTAATCTAAAAACACCCAACAGAGATTGACTTGCTTTTGCAGCCAGCCTCCAGTGGCCTGTCGAGGAACTGCAACGAATCTTAGTTCTGCATGAGCCTCTGTCCAGAAATTAGATGGTTGGTGCTTGGTTGATAATTATGACAGGAGAGAACAGAGGAAGTCACATACCAGAGAAAGCGCTTTAGAAATAAAACAGGAAATAAAGCTACTCCCAAACCATGTGTGTAAACAACAAAAGAGCACAAGTAAACCAAGGCCAGATTTAAAGAGCACTGAACAAGACTCAGATAAACCCGTAAACAAAACCAGGCGCTGCAAATTGGTACAACATCACTGGCATTGTTTTTTAAATGTGGATTTTGCTTGCAGGATTGGAGTGGGAAGATGACTTCTCTGCTTTGGAGAATTCCTGCCACATTCAGTACCCCGTAAACTCTCGCAGGTTTCCCCTGCCTTCAGAGAGCTGGACTCCAGCGTCCAGGCCGGAGCGCTGCTCTCTGCCCCACACCTGCCTGTTCCTCACCTATGTCACCGAGGCAGACCTTGAGCTGTGAGATAAAGGGTGAGTGAGTGACACACACACACACACACACACACACACACACACACACACACACACACACACACACACACACACACACACACACACACACACACACACACACACACACACACACACACACACACAAGTATTGAGCTGTATGTGGGGATTTTTAATGACACAGCGGTGGTCAGAGCAGTCCCGACTTCAGCCAAAGGCCATCTCACTGTCACCATGGCCTTGTGTGACATCCACGCTTGTTTTTCTTTCACGAAGCCAGCCTTGGTCTAATGGAAAAACTGACTAATAGTCCAGATCGTATCCTCTTCACCTCAAACCCATCTCCCCGCCTCCCTCCCCCTTTTTATGAGTCAGGGATTTTAAGGGCTGTTTTCCTCCCTCTCTGCTCCAAATGGATTCAAAGCACTTGCCGTTCGTGACATCACCACCAAGCAGCGCCGTGTGGCAGACCGTTCAGCTTTCACAGTTGTTGGTGCGACACAGTCTGTGTGTCTCTGACACTGCCCGCTGTGACGCGATGAATCGGCCAGTTGCACAACAGTGCTGGTACATTTCCAGATGGAAAGCACATGTTTCAGGCCAGACTATATCTAAAACGTACTCTTTTCAGGAATTTAAGTTAAACTGCTCCACGACAAGTTCCACATCAATCTTGTTGGTGCAAAGAGTTTGTTTTGTTTTAAAAAAAAAAAAGACCATGTGGAGGCTCTGTTTGCTTGCCTCATTACTGGAGTGTATTCAGCTCAGAATTTATCAGCAGCTTTGACAAAATAAACAGTGCAGGCCTTAGGGCCAATGCAGGCTGAAACTGTGCAAACTAAAAGTAAAAGATAATGTTTCCGTAGACCAGCATCAGCAAGGTTTGGTTGATTAGATAGAGTGTACCTGAGGATGGAGGCAAACCTGGCAGGAGCAGCTTTGTTCATGAGAACAAAAACACACATTACAGTTTCTTCAGAGGACACCACAAAGGCTTCACCTACCCTAAATCCACGTTTGGTCCCCAAACTGCAGCTTTCAGTGGCTACTGCAAGTTGCTGCAGTCGTCACTGTGTAAACAAACTGATGTTCCCACAGCAGGAGTAGCCCAAGTGCACCCACCAACAGCGCCCACTTTCCACCCCCACAAACACAAACACTCACACACACAGACACACAGGCTGTTCAAGGACATCAAAACCCGATGTTGGGGGTTTTTGGTTCCAAGTGCTGGGAATGCCACACCTGTATGAGTGTGTTTTAAGGACATAACACACCTTGTGAAAGCTGCCCTCGTTTTATTTTAATCCATTAGTAAGGTGCTTTTCTATGTTGCCATAAAAATAGTTGATATTATTGCCTATATCTTTTTTCTTTGTTTAGAGGTTACTGTGGTTTCCTTCTAAGAAAACTGGTTTATCTGCGATAATCTTAGCAGATCATATGTAAAACGGTAGAAAGTAGTCTTTCCTCATGTTTCGATATCATATGAAGGAATATTTGACACTTTTTTGTGTCGCGTCATCTAGATGTTGCAGTTTCAAAGAACTCTACTTCGAAGAGGATGAACAGAAACATCTTTTGTTTTGGACAATTATTGCAGATGCCGCTACCGTAACTTAAAAAAAAATCAACAGAAGACGAAGGTGATGCCGGAGACATGCAAATCTAAACAAAGTGTTTCCATTTCAGATTTTCTTTGTGATATTTAGGTTTCAGGCAATTCTAGTGGTAGAAAGTCACTAAATGACACTTGACCCCAAGTTAAAATGTCCAATTTTGCAGCAAAAACAGATATACAGTAGTTAAAACCTAGTTTCTGATATCCATACCTAAAATTGACATCCATGACAAAACTGCACACGGGGGTGAAATCCTTTGTACCACATTAGGTAACATTTTGTATCTAAATTTTGTATAGGTGAGTAGTTGTTATCACTAATGGCTAGTTGTTATCACTTTTTCTACTAAGTGCTTAGCATAGCATTAACTTCTGCATTTATAATAACGACCAAAGAGATCAGAGTCATTAATATTTTAAGGATAATACATTTAGCTGTGCTGTTAACTGTACAAATGGACCATTGTGAGTGGCCGTGAGCTGGTCAGGAAGGTCCGAGGCAGCTTGAGCTACATTGGCTAAATACATTGGCCCGGTTTCCCAGATCAGTTAAGTAGTTCTTAACAGCGAAAGACTTCTTTCAAACCATCTTAAGGAGCCTGTGAAAGAAGTCTTTCGCTGTTAAGAACTACTTAACTGATCTGGGAAACCGGGCCATTGTTTTTTCCTGCTAATCCTCATTCAAGCTCTGGCAACACTAATTTTAATAGCAACTGTAGATCATTGATTTGTGTGAATGAAAAGATTGACCTCTTGAGTTTTCACCATCAATATGAACTGAATCATTCCTAGTGTAGGTGGCTGGACTTTCACTGAAGGGTTAAAAAAGTTAATTTATAGGAAGGACTCTGAGTGCAGCCTCTGCTCGTCCACATTGAGATGAGTCATGAGGTGGTCCGGGCCTCTAGTTGAGAATGCTCCTTGATGTTTTGATCATGTCCAAACAGGAAAAGCAGGACCCAAGACTGTCACTCATCTCACTCATCTCACACAGTTTAGGCCCCGTCCCAATTCTCCCCCTCGCCCTCGTTTTCTTCACTACCCCTAAATTTTGCGCGTTCCCGTGAGGGTAGTGGTGTCCAATTCCTCTTTTCACCTAGGGGGAGTGGGCATAATGAGGGCTAGGGGCTGAGAATAGCCCCTTCACATCGAGGGATTCCACATGCTGACTTCGCGAGCGAGGGGTTATAAAAATTTCCCAGAATGCTTTTCGTCGTCATTTGCGGACTGAATCAAAAAAAAAACATGGCGGACATTTCTTAGTGAATAAATCAATATTTTGAGTTAGTTTCTGCATAAAAATGCGTTTTGATTACATTTCTAGCGAGAAATATATATTTTACTTTCATAATATTCACTCAGTGAATGTACATAATCCCTTTTTTGTCCGTTGTTTGTGAAGAATCGCGCCGGAGTAAAGGCGGTTACGCCGTAGGCTACGTAAGCTACGCCGTAGGCTACGTAAGCTACGCCGTGGGCTACGTAACCTACGCCGTAGGCTACGTAACCTACGCCGTAGGCTCTGCGTCGATTTGACTCGCCGACCGAGGGCAAACAGGCAGACTTGTCTCAGATTGTGACCGAGGGAGCAAGCATTTTTTTGTGGGAAATAGAGAGAAATAATCCTGTGACTCGTCAGATTTGTTTTGGATGTTTCTTATACAATAGTTTTCAGAAACCACAAAGCTGTTATTTGGGTAATTTACACACTTTCAGATAAAGCTGAAGTGAAGATAGCGCTGTTAGCTATTTTTATGTTTTATGGGCGTTAAATCGACGCAGAGCCTACGGCGTAGGTTCTGCGTAGATTTAACGCGGACCCATAAGCTCCAGAGCCGGCAGGCAGAAATCTCTAAATTTTTGGAGCAAATTTCTTAAAGGTATTGTGACATCATTTTTAACATGCTTTTAACACTATTAAAAGTTTTGGCCAACATCCCTCAAATGTGTCTAAAAGACTGTAACAAGAAAAACTTCACTCTAGTACTCCTGGCTTTTTATTACAGTGTTTTTTTGCCCCGTGAAAAACGCTTCCTTTTGCCCCTTTCCTGTCAATCATCGCCCCGCTCCTCCTCCAAACCTCCTCCTCCTCCAGCCATACGCTCACAGCGGCGTCGGAGAGTTAAGCCGGGAGCGACAGGCGAAGCATGCACGGAAAAGGAGCAGGGCGAACCAGAGCAAACAATCATAAAAATAAAGGCATGCAAGCAGCAGTGTCCCCTTGTCTTAAGTCCAGTCAGTGGCCGCGGGTCTTTATAGCAGTTGTCCTCCGGTGATGAGAACAAAAGAGGCTCTAAACAGCTCCGTGTTAAGCCTGATTTATGGTTCCGCGTTAAATCGACGCAGAGCCTACGCCGTAGGGTTCAGCGTACGGTGCGCGTCGCCGCGTAACCCTACGCCGTAGGCTTTGCGTCGGTGTAACGCGGAACCATAAATCAGCCTTTATGGTGCGCTGGAGAGGAGAGGAGACAGGGAGCTGGGTGGAGGGGGCGGTGATTTAGCGGGCCCTGACGTCACGGCCCGCCACCAAACCAGGTGCGCCGTTTTTGCACAGTTATGCGGAAAATCCCAGAAAGCACACAATACACTGAATGTTAAAAGTTTGTTGTTTTTTGGGTGTAATTGATGTCAAGACACCCAACAAAACACAAAAAATCAAGAAAAATGTGTTTTTCATGTCACAATACCTTTAACAGGCGTAGCTACAACTGTTAGATTTCATCTATTAAACCAACATCTTCCGTAATGATTTATTTCAGCCAGCGTAATTCTCAACAGAGCTGCAGGTTTCTCTCCCGGGACGACGGCGCAGCTTGACCCGGCGGACACGTCTGTTCTCGGGCTGTGAGCTGCTGCTGCCCCCCGGGGCCGGCGGCTCTTCTCATTTCCGAAAACGTCGAGTCAAATTTCTTAACAGGCGTTATTTGGATAAACTGAGCCCAGGTTGGGGATCTTAAAGGTTACTTTTACGCCTGAAAAAATATTAAAACTTAATAAAGTGGCATATTAACAGTGCTACAGCTGAAATTAAAACAGCTTTTGGCTCTCAGCTTCCTGATCAGGGTAGGGATGAAAACAAGGGGTAGGGGGAGAATTGGGACAGGCACCTGGGCCAAGTGCCCTAGATCTCAAGTGCCCTAAAATCTCCCCCTTCTTTTTTAGGGGGTAGGGAAGAAAAGAAGGGTGAGTGAAGAAAAGAAGGGCGAGTGAAGAAAAGTAGGGGGAGTATTGAGATTGGGCCTAAATCTCAGGGAGGACTAAAAAAGTTAAAAAGGTCTTTCAATACCACAAAAGTAGAAAAATGCTTTTAATAACACATAATAAAAACATATTAATAACACGTGCTCAGCTTGCTTTACTGAACTGACACTTGCCAGTTTGTGTAGTGCACTATCTGCAACAGTGTGGAGAGGCAATAATCCCAACTGCCAACAGCTGATAGCAAATTAAACAGGCAAACTGGGATTACTGCAGGAGACACGTCCATGTGGGGAACAGGTGTGATAGGGGTGACTCAGAGGTGCTGAATTATTTTGGTTATGTCGCACCAGTTTATCTGTTGGTTTAGTCCTTCAGTGGTTTGAGGGTGTGTGTAAGTTTACTTTGCTCCCTTGTTGCAGAATTGACAGAGAAAAAAAGTTTAAAAACAGTTTGTTTAGCACGGAGCGGGTACTGCTGCATGGCTTAAAGAGCTCTCTTCTCTGTTGTCAGGTGTAGCCTGGATGACTGTATTCAAATGAGACAGACGGAGGTGATAAACCACAATGGAAATGATGTCGGCTGCTGGATTAACTAGTCTCAATGTTTGTAGTTTCAGAGCAGTTATGATCGGCACAGCATAAGTACAATTTTAATAATACTGTGGCAAGTCTTTTTAAATATTACCTTCATACTGAAGCTGTTCACACTGGTTCATTGTATAAAAATAAAAGTATGGTTTTATTACTTTTTTCAATCATTTATGAAGTCACATAGAAAAGAAAATATGCCTCTTTCATTTCTGAGGTTTTACATATCAGGACTTACTAATAAATCATAAATCTTAAAAATAAGGTGAATTAAACCTCGGATGAACCACAACACATGGTCTATTACTCTTATTCTATAATATTATCATAACTGTATTAATATTATTTTTTATCTTATAAAAAATAAGCCAAACCACAGAAGAAGTATGTCAGTAATGAATGTCGTTGTTATTTCTTTCATAGGAATTATGACATCAGGATCAGACATGTACTACTTAACACACTTGATCAAAGTCTCTGTCAACACATTACCAAAGAGGAAAGACATCAGCAGTGATGTTAGAAAAAGCAACTGTCACTGCCTATGAGCCTGGAAAGGATTTAAAAAAGCTATTTCTGAACAATATGATGTCCCTCATGCTCAAGAAGATGACAGTTGCCAATCTTCCGAAGAGCGGATATCTGCAGTAAGGACCCAAACCCAGGCCCAAAGGTCCAAGGAATGGTTTCTGGGAGTAGCCTATGTACTTTGAAGATGCAACACTTATGTGGCAATGTCTTAGGGTGCCACGTATGGTGAACCAGAAATGTCAGTTTAAACCTCAGACGCTAGCTGTCAAGTATGGTGGTGGAAGAATGATGATTTGAGCTTGTTTCATGCAGCCACAGGACCTGAGCACCTTGTTGTCAGTGAATTCTTCTGTATAACAAAATACTTTATTGTACTGTCATACTTTTCCCACCAGAATCCCTGTGATTTATATTTAAAAAAAAACGTGTGATGGCAAAAACACCTCATCTTTTCTTTGTTCTTAGTATTAGTTGCATATAAAAAAAATTACAATATTGTTTATCCACAGAAATGTCTCCTCTTTACATTTTCAGAGTGAGTTTTGTACTTTAGTGCAAGAGCTGAATGATTGTATTTTGGGTTAAAAACAAAAGTCATATAATGCTGCTAGACTAGAGCGTCTTTTGCAGCAACCTGCTGGGACGTTTTTTGTGGGTTTTTTTCTCTCCTTTTTTTCTAAAGGCAGAGCTGCTCTGTGATTGGCCGAGCAGCGCTACGTGTACATCAGTCCGCTCGCAGGTAGCGCACATGTGACGCTCCACGGCGCGTGTCCTCCGCAGCCTGACGCGGTGCCGCTTCTTTTTTACGCTCCCAAAACTGACTTTTATTGTGGTTAAGATGACCGGATGCTTTTTTCTTTAAAACACTCGAGGCAAGGACAGTCTCTTTAACTTCCACGGTGAGTGTCTTCGGTCCACTGAACCCACTCCGGGTCTCATTTACTGAATGAATCGCTCTGTTCTCGTCATATCTGTTGCAACGCTGCCGTTAGTGATTAAAGTGAGGTTAGGAAAAGAAGGGATGATGATGGAGAAATTACCAGATGTTGTTTTTTTGACTGTGTAGCCTACTCTCCTTCTTTTTTCTTTTTTATTCTGCCCTATAATCTATGTAAAACAGTTTTATCGTATTAATTTTAATAGTGGGGTATGTTTTCAAGCAGATTTCCATTATTTGTGAATGCATACAGGTGGAAATAGTGTAAAACAAATATACTTTTGATTGAACTTAATAATAATATAATAATATCTGCTGCATGATTGATACCAACAATTATGGCCATGGTGAAGAGTTAAAGTGGCTGTGGCTGCAGTTTTTGTGGGTGTAACCTTGAAATTGGCATTATCTCCGAACTGACAGGATAAGAGAGGTGTAGATTACCAGTGCAACATCATGTCGTTTTCACACAGTTTTCAATACATTAATGGAATAACTACAAATGCAAATAAGAACAACATGATCGATTTCACTAGTTATTATACACTGCAAAAATTCAAAATCTTAACAAGAATATTTGTCTTATTTCTAGTTAAAATGTCTAATTTTTAGTCTCTTTTTTAAAAATCTCATTACATTTAAGACAAGACTCAAAAACAACCATTTTCACCTGTTTCAAGTAGATTTTCACTTAAAATAAGTAGAAAAATCTGCCAATGGAACAAGATTGTTTTGCTTGTAATGAGAAGATAAATCTTGTTCCACTGGCAGATTTTTCTACTTATTTCAAGTGAAAATTTACTTGAATCAGGTGAAAATGGTCAAATTAGTTATTTTTCTGGTGATGAATCTTGTTTTAAGTGAGATGTTTTGACTAAAAATGAGACATTTTAACTAGAAATAAGACAAATATTCCTGGTAAGATTTTGAGTTTTTGCAGTGAGCGAGACTGCATTTGAAAAAGTTCCAATTTTCTTGACCACACAGATCAGCTCCATAGACTTCTGTGATGAGTATTTGCTGCACGTGTTGATTGATCTACTCTAGTTAGGTTCTGTGACTCGTAACCTTGCCATACCTTAGCTTCCACTGAATTGACGCCACTGCTTCTGAGACCGGCTGAATGAGTGGAAGGTGTCTGGGACGCGCACATAATGCAGGTTTATTCCAGTACCATGACTCTAGGTGTGTTTGCCCCCCAGCAGGGTCACAGGTGAGATCCACGCCACCAGAGCTCAGCAGGATGAAGTGCAAAGGGAAGGCTGTGACCCCCTCCAGAGAGACCTGGTCCGACCCGGAGCCGGGCTCCAGCGAGCAGGAGGGCTCCGAGGCCTCGGTGCGGATCGGCGGCTCCCGGAGGGGCTCCCTGCGGAGCGGGGCCGGGCCGGGCAGGAGGCCGGGCGGAGCGGGCGGGGGCCGGCGGCGCAGGGGGCGCTCCTCCGGCACCAGGGAGCGCAGCGTCCGGCGGCTGGAGAGCAACGAGAGGGAGCGCCAGCGCATGCACAAGCTCAACAACGCCTTCCAGGCGCTGCGTGAGGCCATCCCACACGTGAAGACTGACAAGAAGCTGTCCAAGATCGAGACTCTGACCCTGGCCAAGAACTACATCAAAGCTTTGACCAGCATCATCCTGGACATGTCAGGGGCCTGCCTGCCTGCAGGGGGGGTCCCCTCCGAGGCCAGCGCCGCCAGGCTCCTGCAGTGTTACCAGCAGCACCTGCAGGAGGAGGGCGAGGAGGGGCTGGCCCAGTACCTCACAGACCTGCACAGCCTCGGCCAGGACAGCTAACAGGGACTGGGAGGTGGGCTGGAGACCAGAACCACCTGAAGGAACCTGTGGATGGAGATACAAGTGGGGGGGACTGGTCTGGAACCTGTCTCCTGTGGGAACCTATAAGCTTGAGGGTCTGGCTAGAACTCACCCCCCCCTCCTCTTGCAGACTAAAGGATCTGATGATCACAAAGCAGAAATCTTCATAGAAACCAAGTGGACCATAGTCAGGTGAAGTGAAATAAGGAAAGAAGAGGTCATCCTTTGCTAAGTTGCTTCTCATTTCTCATGTGCTCTGGTTTAAAGGCGCGCGAGGACCTTGTTCCCTTTCTGCGTTATCTTGTGATCTTGTGTGTTTTCTGTTGGGAAAGCCACCGAGCCGAGTCTCTAGTCATAACCGTCACATCAAGGAGGGAGAGAAAGATGGGCAGCAGGCCTGAATTATTAAAATGTTGCAAGAGATTGCGTTTGCTACTGATGACAATCTACCATTCACTTGAGACCACATTTAACTTTTCTTCTTATGAACCCCAACCCCAAGGTGTTTGGAGACCATGCTAATTTCTTCTTTGTGTGTTTCCACCCGCAAGAAAAAAAACAAAAAACACCGACACATCCAGACAAGAGAATCTCTTTGCAGTTATCAATAAACAAATATATTTATTGACACAGACTGTTTCTTTGATGTATACGTGTGTGATCATGTACCCAGTTACGCATGGCCATCACAGTAACGGTGTGATCTTCATGACTCAGATACTACACGCATGATGTCTGTACACGAGCAACTTTTTCAAACTTTCCTGCAGATTTGAGACAGTAATTCGTTATACAGCTGCACTTTTAATAAACTAAATGTCTGAAATGGTCCAAGTCATCGGTGTTACCACCAGTGTTATATGATATTAACAGATTTATAACAAAAATATAGTCGTTTTTATTCTTTTACTGCTCAGTCATACTACCACGATCTGGCCGAAGGAAGTCGACAGCATGCAAAATTCAAATACTCCTGTGAGAAAGAGGAACGTTCACTTTCAGCATTTCAGCCACAAGACTTTTACAAGTAAAGGCCTCTTTTCTTCTCTCCAACAGAAAATTGCACATGCTCCATGAAAATAACGATGTACAGTCTTTGTGAAACACACACGCAATCAACACCAGAAAAGATGCCCAAAGCTCTGGTGAAGTCAATGGATGAAACACTTTTAGTTTTATTTTAGCATCAGCTGGTGATTTAACTCATAATGATATTGATGAATCTTTAAAAATCTCTGGCTGAGTTGTCTTTTGTCGACCCAAACTTAAACCTCACACGGCGTGGAGCCTAATGACCGCAACAAACTTGAGAAACATGCAGTTTGTCAGCAGAGGCCAAACGCTGACACAGCATTTACCAAAAGTACACTCGCTGTAACTGTGAGTGCATTTTGTAGGAACAGTACATTTTAGGAGTCTGTAAAGACCATTTGGAAGGAAAAGAGTTTAATCCCACTTTCCTTATTCTGTGCCGTTTTGTGTTTCAAGTACCTAGTCACCATTTAGCAACTCTTGCACTGTGTGAACACGTTTTCAAAGCTGGCAGCTCTGGACCAACTTTAGCTTGATAATAGCTTGCTCCACAGTTGCGTGAAATGCAAATAACCGCTTCTAGATCTGACAAAGGCTCTGATCTGGTGCTGGAACAACCACATTCAAAATGGGAACGGGTGTTGTATCCAGGAATTTCTCTGCTGTCAAGGTGTATGCAGTTCAGAGGCAGGTGATCGGAAATCGGAGGCAACTGCCAGAAAAACCACGAATAAAACCTTCACTCTTTTCCAGCGTGCTAATCTGTCGCATGCAAGTAGGCAACATCTATGAAGAATGATCTTTTACCCTTTCCAAAAATAAAATATATACTGTATTTTAAAAAACAGGACTCTTCTACAACTATCTTGAACCAATATGTAAAGCTCTATAAACAAAAACCACAAACATCAAGTTAAAATTCACACCTTGGAAAAAAACATATATACAAAAATGCCCATTTATAGATGAACAACTTGCAAGATGAAAAACACGATCTCTGAGAACAAGACATAAATTCAATTCTGGATATCAGTTAAAAATGTTCTGTAACGCTGGCTCGGCTAATGAAACTCATAAATCAGTGTTGAAACTAAAAGTGGTTTGAAACAAACAATGCACTAAAAAGTGGACTGGTTTTGGATGGCTACGTGCTCTTTTTGTGTCTAACAGCCGACAGCAGTGCCATTGAGCTCCGGGCCCCTGACGGGGCCAGGGCTGTGAGGCCCCGGGGCAGATGCGTCCTTCAGGGTGGAGAGACGGATGCGGGGCGGCTCCATGGAGTTTCCTCTCACTGTGATGTGGTCCCATCCCCCCTAAAAAAAAGATATGGGAGGTCGCTACTTAAAGGGAAAGTTCGTTTTTTTACAACCTGGACCTTATTTCTGGCATTTTTTATGGTTGTATACTCACCCAGAGGTTTTTGGTGTCATTTGGAGTCCTTCCTTCGGAAGATATTAGGAGTTTTTTGCGAGCCGCTTCTCCATATAATGGTAGCGCATGGGGGCACCCCCGGACACAGACGATGCAGCGTCTAAATAACACATGATTGCCGCGAAACTCTTCATTTCTTTTATGAATCACTAGATCTGCTTCCAGGACCTGTTGTCTTCATCCGGGGTTGTCTGTGTAACAAATAAATCCGTTTGTAAACAAGACCTCTGAACTCATGACGTCATCTCTGTGCGCGCACTCTGTCCTCCGTTCAGTGAACTCTTCAGCCGTATACTCTGGCTCAAAACGGTAAGGACGTCCATCATATTCAAAGTCGTCGTCCACAACCTCAGAATTTGACAAATATTCAGACATGTTTCAAATAACTAACAGTAAACTAACAGTAGCAAACTCCAGCTGTACACGGAGCTGTGTCTGGGATGCGCGCACAGAGATGACGTCATGAGTTCAGAGGTCTTGTTTACAAACGGATTTATTTGTTACACACACAACCCCGGATGTAGACAACAGGTCCTGGAAGCAGATCTAGTGATTCATAAAAGAAATGAAGAGTTTCGCGGCAATCATGTGTTATTTAGACGCTGAATCGTCTGTGTCCCGCGGTGCCCTCATGCGCTACCGTTATATGGAGAAGCGGCTCGCAAAAAACTCCTAATATCTTCCGAAGGACTCCAAATGACACCAAACACCTCTGGGTGAGTATACAACCATAAAAAATGCCAGAAATAAGGTCCAGGTTGTAAAAAAACGAACTTTCCCTTTAAGATGTTTGAGAATAAACTTTAGAAAAACTAATTTAAGCATCTGCCTCAAAAATTACACACGTCCACAGAAGGTTGTTATAAAGCAAGAGTACAAAGGTGAGCTGGACATCTAGATTATTTTGTGGTGAGCTCATAACACTACCATAAAGTTACGCTACATGATAACCTTACCCCAATGCCATAGTCCCAGGATGCTCCCTTGGGTTCCAGAGGTTGGACTCCGAGTCGATGGCACACGGTCCCGCAGCTCAAACTGTGGCTGCCCTGAACCTTATCTGCTATGATCCAAACCTGCAACGGCAGACAAATTACCAACAAATGTTAAAAATGTGACCACCATAGTTCAGTACTGCCCTCCACTTACCTGATCCAGGGGCCCGACAGAGACTTTGCGCACATTGTTGGAGATGTGCTCCCAGGAAGAGCCCTGGGGGTAGCTGGGAGTCACTCCCTGTCTGTACCACAGGTTGCCTTAAGAGAAGACATCCACATCAAACACCTGATCAGAGTTTGTAACAATCTGTTTGTTACAACACCTGTAACGCCACTCAAAAATATTGATAACATCAGCTGTAACACACGTGCATGGGGTTTTACCGTTTTCATCTACAGAATAGACCGACGTCCTCCCAACAGACACCTGCTTCAGCTTTTGTTTGGCTGGAGACGGGATGTGGTACCAACAGTCTCCTGTAGAGGGAGACACAGTTCACATAACACAAAGGTAAACATCCTGAATCCTCCTTGTCTCAAGTAGACAGTTCCTGAGTAAACATTTACAATTTCCTTTAAAACCTGAAAGAGATTATGATATTTTATGTGTCCAACACTGTGTGCTTTAGAATAGTACAGATCTTCCCACTGACCTGCTGGGCTCTGAGGTGTGACAGAGCCCCTGTAGAAGGCAGAGCCATCTTTGGCGATGGCCCAAACCTGGCTGGCTGCCCCGATGGAGATGGATTTGAACGGCTGGTCTGTTCCCACGTGGAGCCACGAGGATCCCTGAAAGATGAACAGGACACTGTTCCAACAACTGCCTTTCAGATGTCATCATTTTTTTGCACTGGAATGCAAAATGACTTGCAACAAACTGCAGACTTTCAGCTGTGCTCTCTTTAGAGATCACATTAGAAAAAATAAAAGAAGCCACTGAGGTTGAGGATGCTTCTGAAATCTTTTCCACTGAATGAGGATAAAAACTATTTTTCAGTCCTTGATTAAAACTGGGTATCTACTCTTACATGATTGCCATCCTATTGATTCAAAATGTCTCACTTTAATCTCACTTCTTAATCCATTATTTCATGCACAGATATACATTTTACCCGAGTTTTCTCCATCAAGAACAATTTTTTTTTAGGATTTCTGCTTAAAAATCTCACAAATGTTTCACTGTAAGCTTTTTTAAATATTAGAAGTAGATACCGTTTTACTGGCATATTTTCTCTACGTGCGTAAAGAGGTTTCATTTCCACAAACCGTGCCGAAGAGCTGTGGGAGTATGCTGAGCAATTTTCCATAAGATGTAATTCCTCTGAAGGTTAAATCTTTGCCACGATCACTGAACCGTTTTTCATCCATTTTATTGTGATTTTTACGTCTTTAACCGGTTCATGGGGTGGCAGCTTGTATACCACTGATGACTTACGGCAGGTGTCAGTGCGGTGACTCCCAGTCGGCAGAGCACATCTCCCTTGTTGCTGATGGCCCACAGAGGAACGGCGTCCACGCTGCTCTGAGCTGCACACGGCAGGATGGTCACATCACTCAGAGTGATGGGTGGAATTTCTTGCCAAGGTCCTGTAGTGGTCAATTTACACTTCCTGTGCACCAGGAAGAACCATTTTCAGGCTTGTATTTATGAACAATTATCTGAAATTCAGGATCTTGCAGTTTTAAGTGCAGCAGGTGACCTAGACTTAACCTTAGCAGGTCTAAACCCATTCTCTGATGCACTATAATTACATTTTATTGGATATTTTAGCTCCAGAAATCTTTTGTGAACATATTCCGTCAATTACTGTTAATTTGTTAGTCAGAAATGTTATGTTATTGTACTGCTCCTATCCCATACAAATTAAAACCAGACCACAGTGTGTCTGTTAAAAGTACTGCGCCGATAATACCTGGCCCATCGCCTGCGACGCACAAAGTCCTTCATCGTTTTATACCCATGATATGACCTACAAGGAGACATGGAGGGAGTGGAGGGAATAAATTACCAGATTGCAAACTATAGTCATAGTTTCAGTCAGCTATTGCAGAAGGGAAAGTTTGACAAGCAGCGAATGAAACCTACGCTGGAAAATCAGCTGCGAACTGCCAGCCCTCCCTGTCCGTACCCCCGGAGACGCTGTAGTCGACAGCCCAGTCAGACACCTGGAAACAGCAAATGTGAGAAGTGAAAGGCTGAAAAACACCTTTGACAGTGCAGTTTCTGACAATCAAAAATAAACATGTGTAGAACTGAGGGTTAACTCGAGAGTAGGGCTGTTCGATTTTGCCCAAAAATAAAATCTCGATTTTCTTCTCTCAAAATCCGATTTTCGATTACGATTACGATTATTTTGTGAATTGACAAAAGGCAAAGAAATGATTTCAAATATGCTGTTTTTTTATTGAACATTTGCCCCATTGGGCTTTAAGTGCAAACTTTGCTCTTATTAAACCAAAAATGAATGAATAAAGTGCAAAACTCTGTAAAATAAGTTGAAAAAAAGTTTTAAAAAATATAATAAAATATAAAGTTTTATCTCTGAAAAAAAAATCTGCAAATCAGCACTTGCAAACATACAGTAAGTTATATTTCCAATTAAATAAAACAAGACATTTTCTAATTAAACTAAACTGGGTCTTTGCATGCTAAATAATAATGCAACCCATGAAGGAGGTAGAGGTGTGTAATGTCAGTCATTACATTTGCAAGTTTTTTGCAAGGAACACGAGCCGGTCTACTGCATCTGGCTTGAGGGATGCCCGGTGGCATGTTACAACGCCCCCTCCTACACTAAAGAGCCTCTCCGATGGGGCACTTGTCGCAGGTATTGAGAGGTATTTCCATCAATCATTAACATGTGTGCAGACAAGGTAAAAAAAAAAAAAAAAAAAAAAAAGTGAAAAATCGATTTTACGAGTTTCACGTTTTAACATCGTTCTAATTACATAATCGCGATTACGATTTAAAATCGATTAATCGAACAGCCCTACTCGAGAGCCATGGAGATGGTTTCAGATCACTATGGGCTAACTCCTGATCTCTCTCGATATATATATGTGTGTGTGTGGCTTTGCTAACCCAAGTCCACTGAGGAGGAGGTTTTGTATTCGTCTTTGTGCACTCATGCAGTCCTGATGCATCGCTCCACATGTAGCGGTCGGTTGGAAGACCTCTGAAACACACAACATAAAAATGGAACCAACATGGGATTTAACGTAAGTTATTAGTAATGTATTTCATTGTCATGTTAAATCTAATAGATAAGGTAGTAGTAGTAGTAGTAGTAGAGTTTATTTCGAATATGAATCATAAAAAAAGAAAGAAAAAAGACAATCGTCTTAACATGAGACATAACAAAGTACATATTCGAAAGGGAGTGAGAAGAAGTAAAACTTATAAACTCTCACCCCCTCTCCTTAAATATGACTAGCTAACACATGCAAACATAACATTATGCAAACATAAAAAAAAAAAAATATATATATATAAATAAAAATAAATAAAAATGAAAAAACAAAAACAATCAAAACAAGACAATAAAAACATTGTAGCAACATAAGCTACTGACTGTGTAAGAAAGTGTAGTGTGTAAGAAAATAAGGATAAAAATAGATAAATACAAAATAAACACTGTATCATTGCACCCAAGCATTTTGCTCATCCCTGTACCTCTGAAAAATAATATCTTTGTATTTTATTTTAAACGGTTTAATATTTGGACATTGCTTTAATTCCATTGAAAACTTGTTCCATAGCCTCACCCCGCTGACTGAAACACAAAAACCTTTCCTGTTTGTGCGTATTAATGTGACATTAAAATTACTTTTGCCCCTTAAACCATATCTTCCCTCATGAATACTAAATAATTTCTGTATATTTGTTGGTAACAGATCATTTTTTGCTTTGAACATTATTTGCGCTGTTTGATAGCCCACAATATCCATAAATTTGAGTATTTTGGACTTCAGGAATAATGGGTTTGTGTGTTCCTTGTAGTCAGCATTGTGGATTATTCTTATTGCTCTTTTTTGCATTATGGTTAATGGCTGTAGAGATGTTTTATAATTGTTGCCCCAGATTTCTGCACAGTATTGAAAATATGGTGAGACCAGGGAACAATAAAGAGTGTGGAGTGATTTCTGATCCAAGACCTTTTTAACTTTATTTATAATGGCAATGGTTCTTGAGACTTTACTTTGTACATGTTTGATGTGTGATTTCCAGTTGATTTTATCATCTATGATTACTCCCAAAAATTTAATTTCATTAACTCTTTCTATTTCAACTCCATCTATTTTTATTATTACCTTAGTATTTAATGTATAATTGCCAAACAACATTATTTTAGTCTTACTCAAATTTAATGATAATCTGTTTCTGTCGAACCATTCTTTCAGTTTGTTCATTTCTATGGTAATATCCTCTTGTAGCTTTTGTAAATTATCCCCGGAACAAAAAATATTAGTGTCGTCTGCAAATAACACAAAATGCAATAACTTAGAAACCTGACATATATCATTGATGTACAAAATAAAAAATGTAGGGCCCAAAACTGACCCCTGGGGTACCCCACATGCAATGTCCAAGCATGGAGAAACACAGTCACCCAATTTCACAAACTGCTGTCTCCCGCTTAAATAACTTTTCACCCAATCCAACACTATTCCCCTGATGCCATATTTTTCCAGTTTCTTGATTAGTATTTCATGATTGATCGTATCGAAAGCCTTTTTTAAATCAATGAATATCCCAGCGGCATACTGTTTGCGATCTATTGCATTTGTTATTTCTTCTATTGCCTCTATTAGTGCCAATGATGTAGATCTGTTTGATCGAAACCCATACTGATTCTCCACAAGTATTCTGTTCTTCTCTAAAAATGAATCCAGTCTGTTGTTAAAGAGTTTTTCCAGAATTTTTGAGAATTGTGGTAACAAGGAGACAGGTCTGTAGTTTGTGAATTGATGCTTGTTTCCAGCTTTGTACAGAGGTATGACTTTAGCTATTTTCATTTTTTGAGGGAATGAACCAGTTTGAAATGATAAGTTACAGATGTATGTTAATGGCTTTGAAATTCCCCCAATGACCCTTTTAACTAGTGACATATTAATATCATTTAAGTCAGTGGACTCTTTATTTTTACACTTCTTAACAACACTCAAAATTTCATTTTCATCCACTGCTTGTAGGAATAATGAGTTATGATTCCTCTCTACCACGGATTCATCATATGTACCTGAGTCAGGGATTTCTTTTGCAAGGTCAGGTCCCACCCTTACAAAAAACTCATTGAGGCTGTGTGCCACCTCTTTCATGTTATAATTTTTAATATCCTTATCCATAAAATAGTTAGGCAAACTATTATGTTTAGAGCCCCTATTTATTATATTATTTAATATTTTCCATATTCCTTTAATGTTGTTTTTATTATCATCTAATAACCTCTTATAATAATCTTTCTTACTTGCTCTTATAATAGTGGTTAACTTATTTTTATATTTTTTATATCTATATTCTATATTCTGAAGGTGAAAATATTAGAGAAAAAAAAAACATAGTTTTGAATTTACCACTTACCTGTTCGTGTAACCGGTGACTGGATTCCACCTCTGGTTCTCATAGATGTAGACACTCTTGACATCCGTCTGCGTGTAGATGTTATCCGTGCTGCTAGCCAGTCCCTGGAAGAAGCTTCCCCCGTATCCACCGGTGTAGATCCAGGCGGTGTGGTCGTAGCCAATCCCCCACACGATCCCAGCACTGTTACACTCCACTGAGCGCAGGTGGCCCCCAACCTGCCGCCAGAACCTGCACAGAGTAAACAAAGAGCTAAGAAGTGCACATACGATTACACCCTCATCTATCAGAGGGGTCTTCCTCTTTCTTGAGCAGTCCAGTGACGTGCCAGTCGGTCTTACATCTGGTCGCAGGGTGTGGGGTAAGGCATGGCCTCCAGGGCAGGGGAGGGCTCACTGATGAAGATATCTCCTTTACAGGTGATGGACCAGATGACCTGTTTGGAGGGAGCACCGTGGAGTCCCCTGGAGTCACAGCACGACATGCTTAACAAGGCCAGCTGCAGAACGGTTGGTTGGCGCAGACAAATGCATAAAAGGAGAAAGACGAATGACATTTAAAGATAAACAGTAATTTGATATGGCAGAAAGAAAGACACTCTTCGTCTTTGCACGACACACATCACGGGGCATGATGAGAACAAGAGGGAGTATAAGGATATGGTGCAAGTTGTTCTAGGTTTCCATACGCACCCAGTCATGCATTTCCAGCTCTGTGGGAGCTGCCAATCTGATCGGCCACCTCTGTTTGGTCCGCTCGGGTGTGTAGATGGCAAAAGTGTGCTTGGCTTCATTAAGCACCGGAACCAGGATGGTCACTTCATTGACAAAGGCGTGCAGGTACTGCAGGAGTCGTCGCAAGGTGGGAAAACGGGGGGAAAAATGCAGCAAAAGTGTTAAACACATGGAGATATTCTGCTCCGGGGACGTTAGAGGCTCTAGAAACGTTCTCCAGAAAAAGTAAAGATCAATGATGTATTTTTTTGGTTTGTAAAATGTGATGAAATGAAGATTTTCTATTCTGTGATCTTGACTTCTTTTCATGCACATTTTTTTTTATTCCTCACCTTTTTCTCCTCATAATAATTGTAATAGATGAATAAGATCCCGTCTTTGTTGCCATCTGATCCTGAGAACTGCTCCAAGGCAAAATGAACATCGATCCACTTGTACGGCTTCCAGTCTCTCCACCACTGCATGGTCCCCTTCTTCACCCACACCGACTGCCATGTTGAGAAAATGTTCGGCGCATGTCACGAATTGAAAAGCTGATGATCGAAGCATTTAAACATTAGCTGCCAGGTTTAACGTCAACATTTACCTGCTCTATGGCTTGCTCATAATGTCTAAAATCCTCCATTTCTCTCTTGCTTCTTTCATTCAGTTGCTCAAAGATTTGTTTCCGCCAAGCTGCCGTCTGTGCAGGGGTGACTGACAGACTCATGGACCGGACTGACTGCAGCAAAGCTGGAAGTAGAAAAGTAAGACAAGCGGTTCAAAATACCATCAACTGTCACATGTTTGGGATATTTTAACCGTCTCGTTCACGGACTGAAGCATATGCGGCGAGCAGAACTCACATGAAGTGTTCATGGAGCTGTTAAACCAGTTGAGTTGGGAGTAGCAGTCCACAGAACAAGCTCCTCCGCTGACCCAGGCCCACAGCGGGTGCTCGTCCGCCCCGTACGGGTCCTCCATGGCGAGGGTGTACGTGGCCACTGAAGACAGGCTGCAGGTGTCAGCTGAGTCCAACCCTGCTCCGGTCTGAGCCTGCTGGATCTGCGCCTCCTCAAGGTCTACGTTAGTCCACTGAGGATCAGCGGCACCGCCGGACTTGCCGGGGGAGAGAGCTGCAGCGGCACAAAGATTTATTTCCTCTCCATCTCCAAGGACGACCTCCTCTTCCAGGACAGCAGGAGTGGCCGATCCAACGTCTTTTAAAGTCTTTCCCGGTTCTCTATCAGAGACGAGTTGAGAGATGAAGCTGTCGCTGGTGACCTTGGGGATGCGGGGTTTAGGGGTGTCAACAGGCACATCAGACTCGGGATCTGTGGGGGCGTTAGACATGGTGGAGATGTCGGCTCCATCTGCAGATCCTTTCTCTACGTCTGATTCCACATCACTCGCTACTGACTGAGCACGCACCTCACCAGAGAAGAAACATCCAGCACTGTAAGACAGGAGGGAAAACCAAAGATGTTACTTAAATAATTAGATCCTTTGTGTGTGTGTGTGTGCTAGGGCTGTTCGATTTTGCCCAAAAATAAAATCTCGATTTTTTTCTCTCAAAATCCGATTTTCGATTACGATTATTTTGTGAATTGACAAAAGGCAAAGAAATGATTTCAAATATGCTGTTTTTTTATTGAACATTTGCCCCATTGGGCTTTAAGTGCAAACTTTGCTCTTATTAAACCAAAAATGAATGAATAAAGTGCAAAACTCTGTAAAATAAGTTGAAAAAAAGTTTTAAAAAATATAAAGTTTTATCTCTAAAAAAAAAAAAACAGAAAAAAAAAAAAGTGAAAAATCGATTTTACGATTTTCACGTTTTAACATCGTTCTAATTACATAATCGCGATTACGATTTAAAATCGATTAATCGAACAGCCCTAAGGTGTGCGTGTCCTTCCAGTGAAGGATATCCACCTCTGCAGGCTGTTAGCGCTGGCGCTGGAGTGGGATCGGTCTCCGTCTCGGGGAACGGTGACAGCCTTCCAGGTTTTACCGCTCAGTTCACTGGAGGTTACTCCCTGCCTGAAGTACAGCGCTCGATCCTCACAGCCAATAGCCCACACCTAAACACAGCGGCAAGAACCTAACATGACTGGATAACTTGGTGCTAATAAAACAACTGAAACAGCCAGGCCAAGAGATGTTTGTCTCTTTCTCTCAACCCCGGTGATTGAGGCTGTTGTTTGTGTGGCCAGAAGAGTCACCTGGTCGTTCAGTCCTACGTTGATCATGATCATTTCTCCCACCATGCTGATCCAGCCAGAACCACAGGGGTTGTGGGAGTTCACGCCACGCCTGAACCACACCTGGAACAGCAAAAGACAAATGTGATGGACTACCGTATTTTCTGGACTATAAGCCGCTACCTTTTTCATAGGTTGTGAACCGTGCGGCTTATACAAAGGTGCGGCTATTCTGTGGATTTTTCTTCCACTGCTCGGGGCGCTCTAAATTAGAATCGGAATTAGAATCAAAACTAAGACAAAATAAATGCAAAGATAGAAGTAGGTAGAAGCAGATTTCAAACCGGTTATTTTCTCTTGGTTCTGTCCCGTTTTAATCAGCAAACCGTGTTAAAAGACACTGTTAGGGAAGGATCTATTTAGGTACAAACATGTACATCATTTATAGTTCAAAATCATTCTGTACATGTAGTAAATATATAATCTAACAACATATATATCTGCGACTTGCATATCTTTTTTTTTTAAATAGAGCGGATGCGGCTTGTATGCAGGTTCGGCTTGTATATCTTTTTTTAATTATTTTTTTTTAAATAGAGCGGATGCGGCTTATATGCAGGTGCGGCTTATAGTCCAGAAAATACGGTAATTTAATCTTATTATATTAATACTTGTTTTTGCACAGTCAGGCCTGTTGCAGCTCCCATTTCACTGCTATTGTCTGTTGTCAATGTCACGTGACAAATAAAATTCTTCCTGATTTCGATCTTGACCTGTAAATGAAAGTATCACCTGTTATATTTCCACTTGGGTTCGTATGTAAACTGTTTTTAGCTTTTCTTCCACCTGCTAAAACACAACGCTGGCTCCAGTTTAGCTGGAGTTTACAGAAGTAGTCTCTTCCCCTTTGCAAAAGCAGATGGCGTTGGATATATTAGTCAATTCCTCCTCACAAACTAATTTAATTCTTAACAAAGTGCTTCAATTTTAAAGTTCATCAAACACTGAACAGCTATAAGATCATGACCACTGTGTTGTTTTGGTACTTGCCTTCAGCCGAAACATTTTTTTCAGACCAATCATCCCTCAAAAAAGGCAACATCTTTCCATTACATTAGCTCAAAGGACACAAGAAAAAACAAGTTTTATATCTTTCATCGGGTCTCAAAACTTCCCAGATACTAATACGATGGGGCCTGATTGCATCTGTGGGGCAGAAACCCATAGAGACCCCAAACCACAACCCACAGGACGACGAGGATCTATCAACAAGTACCATATACTCCAGGACGCGCTCAACTAGTCAGAACAGAAGATGGACCTACCCACAATAAGGAGGTGGTCATAGTTTGTTAGGGTGAAACATAACCAAATATTGTGCTGGAGAAACTATTGCCTATCTATTTAATCAAAGATGTACAATCTTGTAAAATTCTTCAATACTTTCAGTCTGTCTTCATTGTTCTACAACCTGAAGTCTGTTCTTTGTCTATACTGTATGTTTAATATTTGGACGGAAAAACATAGTGTTTGTTCATAGAAGTATATTTTTACTCCTTTTATTGTTTCTTTGCCTCAGCTGTTATCTTACTTTATTGTCTTTGGTCACAGCCCAGACAACGTTGGTTCCCACGGTTACGTGTATCGCTCCCACCTCCGGGTTTGGACACTCCACCACTGCCCACGACGTACCTGGATCGCAGGAGGTATTACAGTCTGACAGTAAACACAAACATCCTCCTACCGCCAGTGAGCCTGCGTCTACCTTTGGGGCAATCACGACCGATGCCCTCCCGGACGATCATCTGGCCCTCCCACAGCACGGCCCACACCAGGTCCCCCGGGCCACAGCTTATCTGGACCACCTCTGCGGGGAGAGGCACGTCCTCCCACGAAGAGCCCTCGGGATTGTGGTGACAGATCCCCTCTCTGAACCAGACCTGAATCAAACATAGAAGGATTATAAAGGGATATTAAAAAGAAAACCATATACTTGACACGGTTATTAAGGGTTTCACTTCACAAATAAGCACCGCTCTTATGAGCTGCGTCTCAGCACATGACTTGGTGAAAGTCAAAGATGTACTAGCTAAGGGAAGTTACTTGAAATTTTTTCTTCACTTAGAGGTCAATTTCAGAAACTGTCTCTCAATGAGCAGGAGAGGATAAACCAAAATATTATAGATTATAGATCCACCATAAATTACAACGGCTTCATTGGACAAAAATTACAAAAAGCCTAATCGTCTGAAAGAATCAGCTAGTCCCTCCAGAGTTCAGTGGGAATTTCTTGATACAGATCAGATCACAGATTACACAACATGATTAATCACACACACACACAGGAGCAACTGGGATTTAGACTTTCAAGATGTCTTTGATGAGCTAATTTTACCTAAAAAGATACAAAAGGTTTTTGGGGAAAGTCAGGGGAAGAAAAATTCACTTATCACCTAAAATAACAATGATTGATAGGTAAAGTTCATATCAGTTGCTCTTGTGGATACATATCATGAATGATCTTGTATTTGGCGCCAAAACTTGACACGGTTATTAAGGGTTTCACTTCACAAATGAGCACCGCTCTTATGAGCTGCGTCTCAGCACATGACTTGGTGAAAGTCAAAGATGTACAGTACTAGCTAAGGGGAAATTACTTGAAATCTTTTCTTCACTTAGAGGTCAATTTCAGAAACTGTTTCTCAATGAGCAGGAGAGGACCCTCCTCTCACCCCCTGCCCATTTTCATTGTGCAAGTATATAAACCAAAACATGACATTTATTAGAATATATGTTATGTGAAGAGTGTAAGAGAGCGTGGGTGTTTGTGCACGGGGCTGCGTGTGAGAGTCTGACCTTGCCCTGCAAAGACACAGCCCACAGGGACAGGGAGCCCCGGGGCTCCTCGCTGATCTCCCAGCCGCCGCAGCTGATGTCGTTGAAGGGATCCGGCAGAGTCGTCTGCTGTGAAGGGATCTGTCAACCCACAGAGGACATCAGCGCACGTTCATAAACTAAAACTACGCATTTATATTGGACTGTATGAGCAGTGTGATACACACCTTTGCCCAGGTGTCCATGGCTCTGTACCTCCTGTAACGGAGCCATCTCCTGCGACGGACGCAGGAGTTCCACTTCTTGTCTTTAGTGTAGTTGGCAGGGAAATCAATGCTGTAAGTCCACCCCTATCAATACAAACTCATTAAGAACTGACGTTGAAGTTGGGGTGATGGGGTGCGAAAAAAATACAATAAAAAAAGCATCTAATGCTCACCGCTTTCTCTGTGGGCTCTCCCTCAAAATTTTCATCCGAATACCAGTCACCTTCCCACTCCCAGCTGCTGGAGGGGAGCTGGAAGCTGTCCAGATGTTGGTGTTGCAGACCCGTGACATCACTCCACTGCCAGCGGTCGCTTGGCAGCAAACGGTCCGAGAAACCGTCGACAGGATTCCAACGCTGGCAAGGAAACCAGAAATACCACTCATCTTCCATAATGACAAGTAATAGACACGGGGTATTGCTCCAAATTGGATGTCAACTGCAGTGATTTCCAGACAAGTCTGAATCCATTTGGCATCGCTCCCAGTTTGGAGGCGGTTTTAAAAATCATTTTAAACCCAAACTTCAGAATTGCTTAAGTACCTATTGTTTGTTTTGAAACCTACAGGGGTTGTCCTACTTCTGGTGCAATTTAACTTCCAATCACTCATCATTTAACCAACAAATAACATCATACCTGAGAGCTATACCATGTGGGGAGCTGTACACAAGCCTGTTGAATATCTCTAATCCTTCCTTCATAAGGGGCTCAATGTGAACTTTCCGTTTGTTTTTTGTTTTTTTTTATAACCTTACTTGATTCTCGTAGGTTTCTTCTTGGTAGCGGATGGGCAGGTCAGAGGCGTGGACTTTTAGGTAGATGCCGTTGTCGCAGGCGATGCCCCAGCAGCACTGCTGGGCTGCCGTCACCCGCTTGAACTCCATCTGAGCATCGCGGCACTGCTCCCACTGCTGCCCCACTGTGGACAGGCTGTAGACCCGCCCATACACATCCACGGCCCACAGCAGGGACACAGGCATGGCTGCACCTGGACCAAAGCAGGAACATGATGAAATTACTGTATTCTGACACAACCCATGACGACATCAGGTAAAGCTTAATAATCGACAAAAATTTAGCAAAACTTGTCACTTGAACGCTCATTAATGCAACCCTCCAAATAGCAGTTCTTACTAGGAATCATGCATGGTCAACAAGACCAACTACACCTCTTTTAGGAGAATGTAAACACTGTATTATAGATCCACTATAAATTACAATGGATTCAATGGAGAAAATTAAGAAAAGCATGAAAAAAGGTTAATAGTCTGAAAAAGTCAGGTAGTCCCTCCAGAGTTCAGTGAGAATTTCTCAATACACATCAGATCACAGATTACGCAACAGAATTAATGAGTATCACACACAGATGAGCCACTGGGATTTAGACTTTCACAATGTCTTTGGTGAGAATTTTACCTACATAGATACAAAGAGTTTGTGGGGAAAGTTAGATGAAGAAAAATACACATATCACCAAAAATAACAATGATTGATGAGTAAAGTTCAGATCGTGCACTCTTCTGGATACATATCATGAATTGTGTTGTATTTGGCACCAAAACAATGGATTACATACATAAATTATCTACATACAAACCAAAAAGACAAAAAAAAACAACTAAATTTGCAGAAGTGAATTGTTTTGCAGTGTCCAAAACTTGCCAGCTTCTTTTTAAGAGAACCTAAACAGTTCATATATTCCTATCCACCACCTAGGAATGGGCGATATTTTACCGTTCACGATATACCGTCAAAAAAATTCCTCAAGGTAAGAATTTTTCATCTTGCGGTAAAAACGATAAATTCCCGTTGGTGACGTTTTTGTGTAACAAACATGGCGGAAGGCGGATCTGAGAGTGAGGAGCTCGTTGTTAAACGAGGCTCCAGGTCTGGAACTGGTTTGGATTTAAAAAGAGAGACGAGGAGCAAACATCATCTATTATATGCAGAGTCTGCAAAAATAGAAGGAAATGGTTGTTACATTTTGATATAACGTTTGACTATTAGGAAAAAAAATTGCAATAGTATTTTACTTGTGGCATGTTCCAACCACAGGTTAATTTGCACATTTTATTTATATTAGAAGAGGTCATCACTGATTGGAATTTATTTTCAGTGAACTTTGATTTATTTGTCCCGTTTCTTTATTTATCAAGTTGTATTTTTTTCTACTTTGTGATTTTATAAGCTAAGAAAACTTGTTTTGGGGGCTCCAAAGACTGAATGTGGTGATAGATTTATAGTTAAAAAGGTGGAGATGAATTGGTATTTTTTTTTAATCGTCATTTTTATCGTTATCGGGATAAATGCCAGAAATTATCGGGATAAATGTTTTAGTCCATACCGCCCATCTCTACCAGCACCTGTGTCCCATTACATGTGGCATGCATCTTCTCTAAACTGTAGTTATTACATGCTTTACCAGTCTTTCTGTTTTCTTTTTCTTTTTTTTGCAGTTAAACCTTTTTCAGGGGATGCATATTACATAGCTTAGACATACAACACAAATGAGTACATTACAGCAATGCATTGCCATGGCACAGCTGCAAACAGCATATTCTCAGACTTTAAAGCTGTGCACAAAAATCTTGACCATGTGTTGAAATGATCTTTGTCCAGTGACAACTGTTCACTGGTTGTTTGTTTACACAGCCTTTTGCTCGACATCTCATGTCTCATCTAAAGCCTTCTGTTTACTTTACCTGGATCAACAGCTTTTATCAAGTTTCAGCTTGTACGACACATAACAAGTGACATATGACGTGGCTGAATAATGATATCGTGAGAGATTCCCAGGAACGACCAGCGGGGATGCTGCTGCTATCACTCACATACTGTATACTGAATATTTATGTCTTAGTATGTTAGGAAAATATAAATGTCAGTTTTGTCATTGCGTTACGTTTGTTACTGTATAACAAATTAGCTTATATTAATACTTTATAATACAAGCCTTAGTGAACTAAACACCACGGGAATGTAACACTATGTTTCCCTGAAATGTCTCAAACAACCTTAAACTGGTCTTTTACAGCATTCACCTTCTCAGAACAGGCTTACAGGCTTAGCCTCCTAGAAATAGCAGAAATGACAGTTCACCAACCTGGCGTTTCTTCTCATAAAACGTCTTCCGGTGCAGGTCCTATGTCTTTATTTTTCATTTGATGGCGGTACATGAACGAACAGCGATGCAGCTCATCATGTGTGCGGTGCTTTTTGATATTTTTATCCTAATTTCGCCTCTGCATGAATCAGGAAGTGCGGTGGTTCCTTCTTTCTCATTGGCTGCATCAGGAGTTGTGTTGTAAATCTGACCAGCAGAGGGCGCTAGTGGCTCATGCTTCACTCAGTATGCACAGAAACATTTAATGTACAGTTTTTTGCTATTTATATTTTATTGAAAACGAAATAGCAGATATATCAGACTCTGTTTCATCTTGGACCACATCAGTATCGTGGTTAATGTCAAAAGCCAGCTGCTGTGAAAAAAAATAACTCCTTATTGTATTCTCTCTCTTTTTTTATTTTTAGTAACAGCAGATAATTGCTGCTGCGATTGACAGTAATAATTTATAATCGATAATACATATACATACATTTTTAATAATAAATAAATAAATAAATAAATAAATAAATAAATAAATAAAATACTGGCTTGTTTCCTTTTGGGGGAAACATGTTTTTACTCACCTTCTGTTTTTAATGTGTATTTGAATTTTATTTTTTGTTGCTAAATTTGTACATACATTTTTTTTTACCATTTTACCATTGATATTTGTATCATAAGTTATAAAAATTGTTTGTTAAACCTGTGTTTTGTTTTCACAGTTAAATTAAAACAACTTTTTTTTTTACATACATACATTTTTCCCTTAGTAATCCCACAATGGAGACATTTATTCTCTGTATTTAACCCATCTCTGGTGCTGCCATTTGCACAGCAGCTGGGGAGCAGTAAGGGTTAAGGGGCCCAAAGTAGTTGACCTTGGTTGGGGTCCAGGAACCTGTGTCGTCCAGACCCCAGACTCCCTCTGTAACCACTAGGCTACAACTCCTATTCTACTCCTATTCTACTTGAATTGTGTATTTTGGGGGATTTTTAGGTGGCAGTGTAAAAATCCCCCGCAGTGTATCAAAAGTGAAGTTGTGGTGAAAAAAGAAGACACATCAGTATCAGTATCAGTATCTCAAGGCAAGGTAAACCGTTTTTAAAAGGAAATACAAAGGTAAAATCAAATGTCGTAAAAAAAAAGAAGGCATTTGCTTTGAAGGATAAAATTGCCTTCTCATGCAATACATTTTTCTTTTTTGGGACATTTTTGTTTCTAATCCATGACTGGATTTGTAGTAGGAAATAGCTTAATTTGAGATACTGCCATCCAGTGGGTAGATGCCACCATGGCAGAAGTAATGCAATCGAGATGTATTTAGGATTATGTCATATGATCCATGTATGTCTGTATCAGTGCTTTACAGCAGTTCTTAAGGGAAAACATTTTTTTTTTAAATGGATGAAGTCCTGATACTCACCACGATGTACAACTGCATGTTTTGTCACCTCTTGCATGCACCAATATTGTATCAAACTACTGAGGTCATGAGGTTACCTACTGCCACCCACTGACAAGGAAGAGTATTTAATGACTCATCTGGTCAGACACAAACACACAAAAATGTTTAATAATTAGCACAAAGCAAATTTTTATTAATTATTTTGGATGGATTAATTGAAATTGTATACTTTTCCACAGCACACTAGTTCAACATGACACAGTGGTTGAAAATCACTGGTCCACATAACATTATAGGATTGTATTGTAAGTGTTTGATTATCTTTGCATGTTTTGTGGGACAGATGAAATGAAGTGGTGGGCTGGATTTCGGCCTGTGGGCCTTGAGTTTGACATGTCTGCTATACAGGATTGATAGTACTCTATTAACACATTCCCCTGAGACTGTCCTATATGTCACAGGATAATACTATGCTTTATATTCAAATAATTTATCTGACAATTTTGGTGCCATTTCATCTATATTTATTCTGCATTCAATAGAGACAATAAGTTCCCACCTAGATAGCAAATAATGTCTGGCGGGAACATGGCCCGCATCAACAGTTTCCTTTGTAAAAATGAGTTTGCAACATTGACTTTATGCCTGGCCTTAACAGAGCTTGCTGTAACCTTTGACAAGGCTGCCTTATCACATTTGGGCCAAATCAGGCCCAAACGATACTTGCCAGATCCATAACTGAGGCGTAGGTGTCAAAAGCAACCCAGCTTAAGCTGAAATGTGGCTGATATCTGGGTATATCCTTCCAGACTAATGACCCTGCACACCACTGAGGAGTTTTTGCTACGTGTCTTGAACATATCAATCTTTAGAAAAAGCTAAGTGAACATATTTTACAAAGACTTAAGTCACATCTTATTAGGGAAATGAAAAAAAAACTCCATCATGACACAAATAGACTGACCTAAGCGATTAGGCGCTTAGGTCTTACAGGCGATGAAGTGCTTGAAGATGATACTCAGACCTTACTACAACAAGAACTTCTATTTCTTGATTGGCTGAGAAATTCTATTTTCTGATTGGTGACTCAAGACAGCTGCTGTGAGCTGTATGGTCTGCTTTTGGCTCGTTTGTAAGATTAAGAGTAAGAGTAAAAGCAAGAGTTAGAGTTGCATCTTCTGTGCGGTGAAGTTAATAATTTATCAGCGTGAGGAATGCCGTGTGTGGTGTGTGAGCCTGTAGAAATGCTTGTCTCCCGCTCTCAAGACTTTAGAGCCCCTGTGCGTAATCATGAGCAATCACTACAAGAGACTGCTCTTTACATGTCTCTCCAGGCTGATTCCAGATGCCTTCTGTAATCACACTAATTATTATACTTACTCTTTCATTTCTTAGAGCTCGCTCTCAGCTGCCCAGGATAGGACTAAGAGCAGCGTGAAACAGCCAAAAGACTTGGTAAGAGGTCAACAAAAACAAAAGTCACTTCACTGCCCAGACTTCAATGAATTTTATTGAGAAAAAGTGACTACATGGTCAACACAGTGGCAAGGTACTCTGGAGTAAGCATGTAGCGATAACTTTACCAGCATGATGGGTACGCTAACATTATTGAGTCAACTGGATCAATAAACTGAGGAATCAGTCCCATAATCATATAATTCCATTAGTAGCGCAAATACATGACAAAAGAAACAAAGTTATTTTCAAACAATGAGCCACATTACTTTCAAACAGTTCAAATGTCTACTAGTACAGCACATTTAAGTGTGCATAAACTGCGTTGAGCACACATATGATGCATAAAACAGTGAAATCAAGTGTGAAGTAAATTCTTTCATTAATAACTATTTTAAAGTTCATGCCTGTTTATTTCTGTTTTAATTTTGGTGAGATTTCAGCACAATGGCTGTTGTATTCAAAGGGGCACATACACAGAGCAGACTTGTAAACATATCTTTAAATACTCCATACAAACTTACAGTTTATAAATAGCCTTCTTATCTACAACCGAAGTCAAAGAACAACACCTTTTCCCGACAACTCACTCTCCCTTCATTCTTACCTCATCTGGCAATGACTAACTCTTACAAAAAATAAAAAGGTATAATAAAAATAGATTTTTTTTCCCCCTTTTTTTGGCAAGTCAGGAAGGCAGCCTGGATGCTGATCCCTTTCATCAGTCCCAGCTCACCGTCATGTACACTGTGCACCTGCATCTCTTCATCCTGTTTGCACCACTGCACTAACTGCAGAACGAGACCTATCTGAGGGAATAAGGAAGCTTGATTTCTATGTGCTTACAATCTCAGTGGATACTTTAGGGTCGCCTCCTCCTACTGGTCCATACATTTTTTTCCCCTTCCAAAAATATGTAAGAGGGAATCATATAAACTAAGTATAAATTACAATTTCTCCAAAATTCGTGACGCACTATGAACTATATGTTTTGCACTTTAAGTATGGTGGAGTAGGGTTAAGATTGATAATTACGACGGTGTCTATATTCCCTTTGGTTTTAAAGCACATTCTCATATAACTTGAAACAGATGACCCTGATGACTTTTCAACATACTGCATATGGACAATGGCCCTTTAAAATGATTGAATAAGCAAATGCATCTTTATATATACAGCTTATAATAGTTTCAACTGAAACTGAGTGGATCGTGACTAAATACCTCCCTCTGCAGGTGAGACGTTTGCAGGACGTGATGCATGCGTTTCATCGCCTCCTTTTCCTGTAACTCATGTGGTTTCCTGAACTGCGAAGGAGGAGCGGGATTTTGCAATTTGTTAAACTGCTTCATTGCATCATTGCACGGGTGTGGATTAGATGAAGCCAAAACCTTAATTTTGGAGTGAATTTTATTTCTTAAAACACAAACTCAAGCCCGATGCACGCGTCAAACATTTGCTACCTCCCCGCAGCTTTTCACTTTTCTTGCTTTTCCTGATGTGGATTGCGATTCCCTTTTCGTGGCTAAATGTAAAACACAAACTGACAGTAACACACACACACACACACACACACACACACACACACACACACACACACACACACACACACACACACACACACACACACACATAAAACATAAAACAGTGGAACCCCTTAAAAGAGCAGACTGAGGATGAGAGAGATTAGCATGTTGGCTGCTGAGATGTCAGGGTGGAGAGATATTAACGATGTTGCGCGGGTTCCATGTCGTGTGATACCCCCGAAGGCCTAACAATGGTGAAAAAAAAACCCAAAAACAAAGCTCCCCCTGCTCTGCATTAGATGACTGGTGCTGATCTGTCATTCGTGACAGTCGGCCTTAACTTGACTGTGGCGAATGGATTCCCTCCTCTGCACGAAGAAGAGAGGGACAGAGTCAAAAACATCACAATGAGAATATTCATCAACTTTCACTCATGAATCTATGAAAACCTATAAATCTATGAAAGACTTTTTTAACTGTGTTAGAGAACTCACCCAAGAAACGGGACCTTTGCAACTCCATTCACTAAAGACACCTGAAAGGACACACAGAAAAAAAATGAAAAAAATTATTCAACGCATATGAGCACAAATACTCCTTCCAGTAGATTAGTCAGAGTCGCCAAACTCGTCTTCTCCACGAGTCTGGAATCTAGACAATCTAGATAGGCCGGTGAGAGACGCGTACTCTCCGCTGTCATTCAACCAGAGACGATGATAATCTTGTGGCTAAGCAAGCATGGCAACAATAAAGAGGAGAAACCTTCATTAAACACCTGATCTTTGAGCCCTGAGCGATGTCATAGCCGTACACGATAACAAAATGCTGTTCAAGTGTGAAGATAGCTTGAAGATGTTGCGTCATCAAATGTGCATGTCAGAGGAAGTGTTCTCAAAATAGTTTTATAGTTTGTATATGTACTGTTTTTATTTAGATATAATCAGATCGCGTACAAAAATAAATACAGTATCAGCAATTTAATCTGTGCGTTTGGCCAAAGCTCATAAAGTTTGGATATACTGACGTATTTCGCTACGGTCTCTGGACAGCATTTATTGTGCTAGTTACCACTAACAAACATAAACCTTTAACCTTTAGGTGTTACTAAACATTAGGTCAAAGTTTGGCTTTCAGACAATCATCCCAATATCCTTAAATGATCTACAAAAATCTAAAGCAAAGAAATATGCAGTTTAGAAAAAAACATTACAGAGAATCCTTTCTGGATCATGACTGGGGTTCTTGGTTTTACTTACTACTAATTTTTGATTCTTCATATCTGTAATCTAGCACATTTCACTTCAAAATGTGATTCTTAACTTTAATGCTATAATGCTACACAACATTAATTTGTTCAAGTTTAGATCCTCACATGCACAATATATCTGATACTTGTGAGCAATGTTGTGATGATTCGGTTTTGTCTTGTAGGTTTGTGTCTGTCCCCCCCTTCTGTTTTCTGTTCTCCTGCAGGTATGAGTGACGGGGGGCGTGGCCGGCTCCTCCACTCTGCAGAGGAGGCTCCCCTGACTCCACTCAACAATCCCCTCCTCCATAAGAACCTGGTCTTCACTCCGCTGCTCTCCTACTGTTCGCTTCACTGGTGCCTCCTGCCACTTCAAGGTTCCTGACTGATTAAGTGGATTACTTTGTGGCCAGCCAGCTCAATGCCCTCACTGCCTGCTCGCCTCTTGTATTTTGTTTGGAAACAATAAAACTATGTTCAATCTTTTTGAAATTGAGTTTCAGTCTCTGTATTTTGGGGTCCAACTAACTAAAAACCGAGCAATGCTTTTATATATATATATATATATATATATATATATATATATATATATATATATATATATATATATATATATATATATATATATATATATATATATATATATATATATATATATATATATATATATATATATATATATATAATCAATAATTTTGACATTTACATGGATGTTAGACAATGCAAGAATTATGAAAATACTTGGTTCTCTATTCTTTTTTTCTTTTGCAAAACATACTTTTTCTATGTTGAAGAAATACTTCAGTCAGATATATAAAATCCAGAGTATAAACAGCTCTAGGTCTCTCTCATGTATACACTTTTTTTAGGGACAAAAATTAAATAAATTAAACCATTTTGAGAGAACAGAATATACATTTTCAGCAAAATGGCAATTAAAGTTAGCACAGCGGTACCTGGAATTATGTCAAAATAAATTGTATTTTGAAGCCTCTGACAAGACTCAAAAGTGTTGAAAGATGGCATGGATGCTTAAAATGGGTTTATACAGAGGTATTAGATGCTTTTTTTCCACAATAGTTAGTCTCTCCAAACACAGCCAGGTCCTTTTAGTGATATATAAGTATGAAAGTGTATAAAAAAGGAATGTGGCATTACCACATTTCATCCATCTTAAGCTACAACAATGTGTGTATACGTTAGTTAAGATCTCAGGAGGGGAGATACACGTTGACAGGGTATATCCCTCAATGCAGTTTATTTCTTGGTGAAACCCTGAGGCAGCAGATATAGAGGACAGTGCAGACAGTGCAGTACAGTAGAGCAGCCAGGGAAGAGATGAGGGGGAAAGAAGCGTGTCTGGACTCGTCTGCCAGCTGGAGTCATAATTCATTAGCAGACACAGCAGAGCCACAAAGGCAGATTGTGTCTGTATCCTTTTGTCCTTTATGCATCCCTCTATTACTCCCTGCTCTCTCTTCCCTTTTCTCAAAACTTATAATTTGAATCCCTACTCTTGTTATAGAAGTATCAGCCAACTGTATCTATACAATGTCCCTGTGTTTCTTTTGAAATTCAATCAGATGTTATCATATACACAGCAATTATCTGCTAGAAGTTGAACATTTGAAGATCATTTTTAGCCTTCCTGGCTAAACAATTTTTGTCAAACCACTGAATTAGACTTGAAATGGACTTATTTACAAACAACATAAAGCGCCCTGAGATTACTTTTGTAGTGACGTGATACATAAATAAACTGATTTGAAGTGAACTAAAACAAACTGACTTGAATCAGCTCAATGTGGTGTATTTTCATGGACTGATTAAAGGAATAAAGGAATTGCTCCTGAGTGTATTTCAAGGCCATGGAGTTATGGCTATGCCCTTAAAAACTGTTGATAAGACATTATTAGCTAAACGTAAAGTTCAACCTGGGGATGGCATTGTGATGCGTGGGTGTGTTGCATGTGACGACTCACCTTGGACATGTCTTATCAGGAAAGTTTTCTAACGTACTAAATGTAATGGCCAACTTTATGTACCACAGTTCCACCTGAGCACTCCAGGCACTAAAGGAAGACGCAAGTCTCACGTTCATGTTCTGGAGAATTGGGCAGATTGTTTGGCTCCAGGTTCACAGTTCTGTTTGGTATCAGGACAATGTAGTAAAACCAGGACTTTTATGGTGTTTCCAGACGTATGAAACCCTTATTGCCAGTCCCATTAACATTTGTAACAATTAAACAACTAAATATGCACACTCAGGGCACTTTTGGTTTTTGTATGCCATGTTCTACATCTTAAATGTTTAAAAAAACTACTTTTATATCCACCTCAGCCTTACGTGAATCCTGGCTGCAATTTATTGCCACTGAGTCATAACAATTAACTACGTCACAATAGTTCAGATTTAGTGGCTACATCCATCTTTCGCAGAAAGCCAAAAGAAGCACTGTTTAGTCTGACAAAAGTGTTTGGTTCCGGACCTCTGGGGTACTAAAAAAGACATGCTCTGGTGAAATAATTGACGAAATGAAAGAAAAACTACTTCCACCAGTCAAATATGTCTCAAATCCAACCACACTGTTAAACCATGAGCCAGAAGATCGAAAGGAAGTTATTCTAAGCCTGATAAAGCAGTTTTTTTTCTTCCTTTTCCTGCATTGACATGTGGTTTGGCATGTTTAATCAAGGCCCAGTACTGACCTTGTTCTGCGGGGAAGGTGCTGATGGGATTGCTGGACTAGAGGGGACTCTGTCACTGTAATCTGGCGGCGGCAGAAGCACAGGCTGGTCTTCCTCTTCCACCTGCTCCGGCAGACTGGCCACACTCAGACTCCGCACCGGCGTGCTGTAATTGCTGCTGAAACATGTGAAAACACAACCTCCATTATCAAACAGCAGTTGCAAAGCAACTCTTTGATACGGTGCAGTGTTTACTTACCTATTTGATATCACTTGCTCGGTGTAAGGTCTACAGTAAGATGAGGGAAACCAGCCCCGCCTGACAACAGAAACACAAACAACTACAGTCAGAAACTGCAGACAACAGGCTGACTAAAGACTGCAGCTGTTTGTGGGTTAAACTCATAAAATAAAAGGCACTGCTGCAAACAAAACACTTGAATGAGTTGACAGGAATCAGAAACAAGACAAACAGACAAATTGACTTCACTAAGACTCAGAAGAGGGCTCCAAGTCACGTATGGAGAAAAAAAATTGCTTATCAGTCCAGTGCAATGGATTTGTTGCTAGGGAACAGAATGTACTGTGATTTATGCAAACAGTCTCCCAACTTGAAAAACCTCAACTGACTGCATTAACGTCACTGCAAAGAGCCACTTAATGACACTCCCAGTGAAGCAGATAAGGCTTCTGCACCGTTCCTTAAAAGTGGAAATGAAAAATTAAAAACACATTACATTTTGAGCCCTAATTGATTGAGTGAGGCGTTAAGGATGGATAGTGACACAACTCAGAGGCTACTTCAGAGATTTAGGCTGCCGCTGCTACGTATACATTCAAGATTAAACGTGTGTAAACGGTTTTACAGCTTTTAGCTTGAGCAAACAAGACACTGAAGGATAACGGTGATGTGTCCGTATGGTATTATGTTAAACATGGAAGATCCTGAATGAGTGGCTCTTTCTGTGCAGCTGATGCTGAATCACTGCTTAAGTATAAAGGCCTGATTCCACTTGGGCTGCTACTTTATATGCAGTTTGACATATTGATTCACCCCACTCATTATCAAGCACCGGGGTGGAAGGAGAATCAAGAATTTATTCCTCGATGAGTTAAGTGTAAAAAAAACAACAAAAAAAGCAGTAGATGTCTGTTGTTTATGCAAATGGGCCTGGGTTTCTTGTGTAAAGTTTTTGCTATTGCTGAAAGGGAGAGATGGAGATTTACAGCTGTCACGTCGTGCATACCTGGCATACTCTGTGTTTTTAGGTGTGATGCATCAGCACAACAAAACATAAAAAAAAACAAAAAAAACAAGGCACGAACAAGTACTGCCAGTGAGTTATGTGACCGACGTGTTAGTGCTGTTGCATACTTCTCAGAATGAAAGTACATTTTTCCCTTAAAGGGTGTGCCTATAGTTATACTTTGCAAGAAGAGGTTTGTGAATCCTTTCGAATCCCCAGGATCTATAAACTGATCAGTTATAACATCTGGTTTAATCTTCATCTTCTCAACTATAGATAAGCGCACTCTGACTACATAAACAGTTGTACTTTTTGTGTCTTTTTGGTGCATTGAGTAAGCACTCTTGAATCTAGAAAATGCTTCCTTTAGCAGCCGATATTTGACATTTCCTACAAAGCTGGTTCAGCTATCAATATCGCTGGAATGTCTTGGCTGAGTGATTCTCTCTCGTATCTAATCTGAGTTTTAAGGTCAGGACTCTGTAATTCTCTTAAATCAATTTACTTCACAGAAAAACTAAGAAATTCAAAGAGATTTTGTCCAAAGAGGTTCTATCTCATCCACCACAATCTTAGGATAGTTTTTTTTATTTATTTAGGGTTTCTTCCTCCTTCTAAACCTGAATTGTGAGTGATTATTTATTGTGGCACAGCTGCTGGGAGTGTTATTCGTTTAGTTTTTTGTTTCCCTGAAACCGTAACATTGCTGATAAATGCAAATGCTGCTTAAGTTTTACTTCTACCTGCTCCTTTTCGGACACTGTTTTCCCCTGTTTGTATTATGTTTTTGTTGTTGTTGCTTTTTTTTCTGTATGTTTTGAATTTGTTTTAAAATCTTATATTTTTTTATGTGTTCGAAATAAACAATTCAATCAAATCAATCAATCAAATCAAATCAAATGCAATAATCCTGTAAATTCCTAGAAGCACACAAACTTTTTCTGAGAATTTTATTTACGTAACGTCAAGCCTTTAAGGGACCGACTTCACCAGAACTTGTTTTTATATGTTTGATTCTTTTTTTTCTAAATAAATTATAAAGAATTAAATATCTCCAACAGGGTGGTCATGTCAAATCCCATTAACGGTGCAGTAATGCCGCTGCTACATGTCTTTCAAAATCTGATAAAATAAAAATTAAAAAACTGTAAGTCACAAGAATAAACTATTTCCGACGCTGGATATTAACACTCACTGCTGTGTCTTCTCCAGCTCTCCGTACAGCCACCCGTCCTTCTCCTCCTGGATGAACAGCGTGATGACGTCACCTTCCTCAAAGCTGAGGAGCGTGTCGTTGTTGCCCGCCTTGTGCGGAAAGATGGTCCTGACCCTCATCTTCCTGCCCACGTTGAGCCCAGATGACTGGGACGTGGACCGGGACAAACTTTCCTCTCCGAGACTGCCCTGATCTGCAGGGACCACATCAGGAATGTCATTGTTTACAGAGAGTAAAATAAAAGGAATTGTCTATTTTCAACCTATTCACTCAAACTCAAGCAGCAAGTTTCAAAAAGTTGCCTGCGCTATTCTTCCAGTTTCGCTGACTCATGACTGGCTGATGTATCTCATGAGACAGGCCAAAGTCATTGGTGGGTCAATAATTTATTCATGTATTTCAGAGTTGTGAATGGTACCTGAGTTGTGGTCGGAGGAGGAGGTCAGCGGAGATCTGGGCTCAGGGTCAAACATACTGGCCAGCGGACTGGTCTGAGCCTTTAGCGGGGGCGCTGGAGGAGGCACCGCGTTGTTCTGAGGAGGGGACATGGATCAACAGATGCACTACAACAACCACTTTAGCTAGCGACATCTAAATCTGAGCAAGCATCTCGCTTGAACGGCCTCATGTACAAGAAAAAATAACTCTTTATCAGTGCAATCATTTCAAAGGTTCATTACTTGAAATTAAACCTCCTCCTATCTAGCGAGAGTGGACTTTAACACAGGGCCACAACGACAGCGTGTGTAGGATTTCAGATGGCTGACTGCCAGCGAATGACACCTTATAACTTTATACAACAGCTACCATCTGATAACAGAACAGATATCAGCCCTTTAGTTAGATAAACTACACCAGAGACAAAAAAACAAGATCTAACATAACAGGGCTAATCTTTTCAATGTGCAACGGTCTTGTCATCTACCACTTAGTATATTTAAATCTTAAACACCTCCGATTTGAACTAGTATATTAAAGCATGTGGTTGAATGTCAACGAGTTTATTCGGAAAATATATTTTTATCTGAGAGGAAACAAAGCAATATGTTAAAGGTGATGTCACTTTCACTGTTTGGTTGATACTAATCTAAGAGCACACACCCTGTTGTAGCGCTCCACCAGTGGTGATTGTTCTGGAGTGCTGGCCAGCCCCTCTATTATGGTCACCATCGTGTCCGGCACTTTGGTGATGTCGCTGCATTTTTCCTGCCAGGTGGGGAGCTTTGCAGTCAGAATCTCTTTGGCCTGTAAAACATCAGACAAATACAGAAAGAGGTTGTGAAGCAGTCCTTAAATGAAGGCGGGTTCTCGCTGCGAGGGATGTTGTTCATCTTCTTTCTTGCTTACTTTCTCGTGGAAGTTGCTAAAGTGGTAGGAAAACAAGCAGTGCTTGTCGGCTAGGAAACAGAAACGTCTCTTTTCTTCTAGCAAAGCCTCTCTGCAGCCGTCGGCAATGAACTTCTGCATGTCCATCTGGCGGGAGGAGATGGTCTCCAAGTACTGAAAACCGGAGAGTTTAGAGGTCACAGAACGAGATTAATAACAATTCATAAAGACATGAACAATGAATTGTATTATGATGCATTTAAGGGACTAACGTTCACCTGAATCAATCCGGATCTTGTTTTAACATATATAACAATAATAATGTGTAGTTGACACATTTGTTTAAATAGTTTAGTTAAAAAAGAGAAACTCTCATGCTTTCAAACACAACTGACCTGCAGAGGAGACGTGCTAATCTGACATTAGGAGCATGGCAGTAGGGCTGTTCGATTTTGCCCAAAAATAAAATCTCGATTTTTTTCTCTCAAAATCCGATTTTCGATTACGATTACGATTATTTTGTGAATTGACAAAAGGCAAAGAAATTATTTCAAATATGCTGTTTTTTTATTGAACATTTGCCCCATTTAAGTGCAAACTTTGCTCTTATTAAACCAAAAATGAATGAATAAAGTGCAAAACTCTGTAAAATAAGTTGAAAAAAAGTTTTAAAAAATATAATAAAATATAAAGTTTTATCTCTGAAAAAAAAAATCAGCAAATCAGCACTTGCAAACATACAGTAAGTTATATTTCCAATTAAATAAAACAAGACATTTTCTAATTAAACTAAACTGGGTCTTTGCATGCTAAATAATAATGCAACCCATGAAGGAGGTAGAGGTGTGTAATGTCAGTCATTACATTTGTTATTCACATTTGCAAGTTTTTTGCAAGGAACACGAGCCGGTCTACTCGGTGGCATGTTCCAACGCCCCCTCCTACACTAAAGAGCCTCTCCCATGGGGCACTTGTCGCAGGTATTGAGAGGTATTTCCTTCAATCATTAATATGGTATCAATCATTAATATGTGTGCAGACAAGGTAAAAAAACATTTTTTTTACGAGTTTCACGTTTTAACATCGTTCTAATTACATAATCGCGATTACGATTTAAAATCGATTAATCGAACAGCCCTACATGGCAGTATTCAAAATCACTACTAAACCTTCCCTCAATCCCCTTTTTTTCCTACCCTGACCCCCCCCCCCCCCACACACACACACACACACACACACAAACACACACACATCTTCCATTTTCTTCAGGTTGTCATGGTGATGGAAAATCAGTCTGTTTCTAAGGGCTTTGTGAAAGACCGTCTCCAAGTGGCTGGTCTAATTTTTTCTCTCTTCATTTCCCATTTTGAACACAAACAGCTGCCCCCGACTGTCGGCGAGAGGTGGCAGAGGAGACGAGACTGGGCCGTGCTCATTACCCGGAGCTTTACCGAGGCCACGCACATGATCACTTCAAAGTAGACACCTTGTAGTTCACTGTTGTCATTTTTATCAGATAATGAAAAAGTCAGGTCTGTGGGAGGAGGGGTGGTGGCACGGGTTTCAGCTCAGCCTGAGAAACAGGAACAGGCTATCAAGCTCCAGCCAGATAAGACGACTTATTGTGTTGGTGGTTTTTTTTAGAAGGTGCCATTCAAGTGCAACAACAAATAGGAGACTGACTGATACATCTCATCTTGAAAAAATGAAGCTTATCAGAATAGGAGAAAATAAAGGTCAACATATACTAAGTATACTAAGGGACCCTGGATGACGTAAAACAAACCCACTCATGGGAGCACGGGAATGTCAACATACAGATGTTTGTGCACATCTGTTGGGCAAGAACTATCACGCAGGTCCTGTCGCCGGTACGTGACCGGCCAGACCCCAGCTTTAGTTGTTTTTTTCATTCTGTAATTTCACCCACATCCAGCTGGATCCTCTCCTTATCTTTACTCTCCTCTCTTCATCCACCAGGTCCACCGCCTCCCGTTTCCTTGAGTGCTTATTCGCGTCAGCTGCTGTGATTACCCTCACCTGTGATTGATTATTCCTCCTCTGCATTTAAGCCCCACTCCATCCTGCAGGTCCAGCTTTGAGAGTGTGAGTGGTTACAAAATATGCTTTAGTCGCAACTAATGCAGGTACTGTCGCATGTTAATACCCTGTTTAGTCTTTTTTTCTGGCTTTTTCAAAGATAGTAACTGAACATAATGTGTGTAGTTTTACTCCAAACTGCAGGTTTTGATTTTACTATCTCGCCAAATACACAAATGTAAAAAAAAAATGAATATTTTAAAATATACAAATTAGCATGAGCCAATTGTACAGTAATTTATAAGATCAATGCTAATTTAACCTAGTTTTAGACACCTGGCATCTTAAACCTTGTTGCTTTTTTGTTAATGTGCATTGATTATTCATTAGTCACTACTCTGTGCAGGACTGCGTGCACGCACACAGTCCAGGCTAGAAATCATTGGCATCGATAGTTTGGCACATTTGCCACCTCCATCACTTCCAGCAGCTTTGAAGTTCTCAAGAGGAATTTGTGGCAGAGAGAAATGCGGTCCATACGGGTTATTGGGACGCCCTTCCAGTCTGAGAAATTTCAAGTGCCCCTTAAAGTTCAGGTAGATTTTGGAAAAACCAGTAAGAGCAAAAGTATAGTCCCTTTTTTCCTACACCTGCCTCTAAAGGGACATCACCAAAGGCCGAAATAAGAAGTGTTTGACAGAGAAGTTAATGGTCCATTGACCGGTTTCTCTGGAGACTGGATGGTGTTGTTGGAGCTCTGTTGCTTCTACAGGTGATTATTTTGATGAGAGTAATTATTGCCATCTGTGCGTAAAGATATTTTCAGGAAATAATGCGTTAGAGAAAGATCTCCTACCCAACCTTTAAAGTGTCTTTGCATATTAATGAGATTTCAAACATAAGCCAGCCTGACGCCGGGATCTCAGTGGGAGCAGAAGCTCCCTGATCCGGTCTTGCTCCATTCCCAGTGCAACCTCAGGCCTGTTGGAAGAGGAGCCCTGTTTGCTCGGCTCGGTTGATGTGACTGTGAGTTCCCATGAAGGTTTAAAGATTAAGAAGCAATTTTTTACAAGTATTGTCCATTCTGAAATTACATATCCTGTGAAGTTATTTTTCATATACGCTGGTCCGGCCCCGATGGTTCAGTCTTGGTACCTGCCCGATGTCATTGGTTTGGTTTTTGTTTCACTCTACCTGAAACAACTCACAACAGTCAGCACTGTCATTCATAGATAGTCTTGGCGAAGAATCATGTTTCCATGACAACTAGCCTGGGGCAACGAGCTGAAAATGGCGACACAAAGACTATGCATTTCACTCCAGAGTTGGATCTTTTTTGTTTTTCTGTTCTTGCAGTTTGTACATGAAGCGTGGCAGTAATGCGAGCATTACTTTCTTTTACCACAATGGTTTTTGTGCGACCTCACACCCTGCGACACACTACCCAGCTGTATGGAGGCCTTTTTAGCTCAGACATGTGGAGCTAAATCAAGGCCACAGAGCATTTACACACACGTTTTTGTTTCTAATCATAAATAAATGTCTTTTGGTGGATGAGAAAGCAATTTTACATGACGCGCTATTGATATTTGGTATCTTGTACTGATGGAAAGGGTAACTTTGCATAAATCTGTACAAGCAGTAAAAACCCAGTTAGTCACAGTAAGCAACTCAAATGATTTTCCCTTTTCACTGAACACACAGTTTATCTAAGATTACAATTATAACATTTCATCCAGTTTGAAGGTAAACACTGGTTTACAAACGTCTTCCATGAATGATGAAAAAAGAAACACTACCTCAAATTTCATGAATGCATGAATATCATAAAAGCTAAAGCCATCAGAGTGCACGCATGAAACAGCACAGCGTCTGTATCCGTCCAAAATGATTTTTACAGGCACAGAGAAGGTTAAGGAATCCGATTGGTTTCACTCTCACCTCATTCTCTTTGACATCGTACTTGGAGGAGTGCTTTGACTGGCTTTTCCTCCTGAGCTTCTTCAGGTCCGTGTGAGAGCGCTCCAGGCAGTCCTGCTTCACTTTGTGCTCCGTCTGATAGCGCTTGAAGGTGGCCTACAGACGTAAGCATTCGGCAGCGAAGTGGCAGTGAGTACATGGGTGTGTTTTTTTTTTTTAGATGTGGAGTGAATTTAGTGACTCTTACATTCATGTATTTAACATCCATCTCTGTCTTCTTCTCCAGTTCTGTGATAATCTCTTTGTGGAACCTCTTGATCTGCAGAGAGAAAACACCTCGGATTCAGTGCAACATACATAACCATTCAGGCACCTTGTTTTTCACACAACGTGCACCTCAGTCACGTGGCAACAGCAGAGTGGAGCGGTCTGCTGAAATATATGCTAATGAGTTTCTGCAATGTTCAAATTCCAACCACCAGCACGAGGTTATCAGCTTGTTCAGATTTAAGACTTGAAACTTTCGCTCCATGCAGATAAACAAAGACAAAACAACGACAAAGCCAACAAAAAATGCATACATGCACATGTTCAAGATATTGACCTTTGTCTTTAAATGGTATCCATCTTTCAACCAATGGCATTTGAATTCCTTTTAGTTGCTCTCACTAGGTATCTGAAGTGTTTCACCCCGAAGCCTAAACGCCAGGAATGACAATGGAGCTTCTTTTTCACTCTAGTTAAATTTTCTTTCACCACCTTTTCAATGACATACAACTAAAATAAGAAAGATTGACCCATATATGTTTGAAAGTAGCTCCATGCATTGCAAGGATTTTGGCTTGTAAAGAGGTTGGTTTTATTCATTCTTAGAAGATATGTGGTTAAGCCATGATATTATCTGTGTGTAATTCAGGCACGGGCAAGGCATTATCTCTTTTTATATATCCCACATACATAAGCTCACTCTCAGGGCTAGGGAGACACAGCTGGCAGCAATAAAGGGAGACGTGTCCTCAAGAGAAAACACAGGAATACCAAGAAACAACATGTGCTAATTGAATCTTAAACTTTGGCACATATTGATCCATGAATAGCTTGAGAGAGAACAGATGGAAGGTGTCTTTATGATAACAATAGCACTGCCTCAGAAGAGATAGGAAAGAGACACATTGAAGCACTTTACATATAAGGCTTATTCCTGGTGGACTTTGCTGTCCCTAATTCCTGTGACCTGGGAAACATGGCATATTTGCAAAAGGAATGAGCTAGAAGTACAAATCTATGGAGTAGTTCTATTTCTACGGGCATTCAGTCCATCAGTGGAGCATTAATACGTTTCCAAACAGTGCACAATTTTTTGCAACATTTAGAAAAGATAGCAAAATAAGCAGTAAACTGTTCATAAAGTCCTTGTTTTGTACTTCCTCTACAGTACTTCACACTGTGCTCAACAATGTCCTGTTATACAAGTTATACAGTGCAAAGATGTAGTTCGTCCACATTTGACAGTAGCTCATGGTTCCAGTAATAGAAGCTATATAAACTCATAACCAAATAAGTTTCACTATTTCTTGCCAACCATACAAATGTAGTCAAAGTTGTTGCAGATATAACCAAATCCTTTCTGTTTTTTCAAATGATTTGAAAGGATGGTTCGGGAAGCTACTTAAAGGTAGGGTAAGAGATTTCTGGATGGCATCATGTATGCTGATATATAATATAACATCAACAAAAGATCAAGAGTTAGCTTCTCCTTCGCCTTCCTTCCCTATCCCCCATCGTGAACTGTGCCACGTCTCCACCTAGTCCCCCACTTAATATGCACAAGCATGAAGCCTACCCCCTGTCCGTGATTGGCTGAGGTAACACTTATTCTGGTTTTGGCTGGCCCAACTCTGTACTGCAAAATCAGCCCCTCTTGAAATAAGTGTAATATTCCTAAATCTAGTCAAATTTGCCTTATTTTAAGCAAAAATGTCTCCTCCAGTGGGGTAAGAAACATTTCTAAGCTAGGAATCTTAAAACTAGCAAAATAGTCTTCTAATTATCTTGAAATTATGAAAACCAAGACAAGAACGACCGTGAAACAGAGATACATCTCAGTAAAAGGAATCAATCTGTGGAACAACCTTGATAGTGAAATGAAACTGTGTAATACACCAAAAAATTTCAAAAATATGTATAAAGACAAGATCATAAATAATTATAAATCATTGGCGTAGCCACATTATGTAGATTTATTGCAAAATTATGGACAGAATTATGTGTGTATTATGTCTATGGAAGGGTGCATGTATATGGATGTATGTATATGAATGCTTATGTATGCATGTACCGGTATGTGTAGATGAGTGTATATGTATGTACATGTATGTATGTGTATACAGGTATAAATAAGTGCATATATATGTATGTATGTATGTATGTATGTATGCACAGCAATGTATATATAGGTGGGTTTGGTGTGTCTGGATGAATGTATGCACGTGTGTAAATATGAACATCTTGATGCTGTTAAGCCGAGATAGGCCAGTTTGAGCAAATTTTTTTTTTCTTATTTATTTACTTTGTTCTCTTTCTTTCTCTAAAAAAAAAATATATATATATATATTAGAGAGATTTATTTTTCTCATGTAGTTATTTTGTTTAGTTTTTTCAAATCTTGCACTATAGTGGGACGTGGACATTGTGTTAAAAGGGTAGACAAAATAAGCTTTGGCTTCAGTCTACACCTTTTGGTCCTTGCTTGATCTACATGCAAAAAACTTTGTATTGACCACTGACTTCTACAACGTGACCAAATAAACATATCAAATCAAATCAAATCAAATCAAATTTATACTTTCTAGGAAGTTAGTTTGTGCAGTGTACTTTACGGAGACTTACCCTACCTTTTAATGGAAATAAATTAAACTCATCCTCTAAATGTACTTACATTCTCCTCCAATTCATTATGGACCCTCCGGTTTGCTTCTGCCATCTCCATCAGAACAACACCTACAAGACATCAAAAACAAATGTAAGTATTTTGAAAATAACGTTTAAAAAAAGAAAAAGATGTACTCGTACTAGGCTTTTCCTGAAAAGGCTCCTATGTGATATTTTGAGTTAGTCAATGGTTAAAGATTTAAAATGTGTTGGGATGCAAATTATTCTGTAAGAGTCCCATAGATACTCAACATTCCTATGGAGCATACTTTCTTCCATCACTGCATATGCTTTTTGCAGCCCATGTTTTCCAGGTGACTTATCTCCTTTCAATATTTGAACAGTTCTCAATAAGTAATCTCTATGAAATGTTCTAGCATTGTGTGGTCCGATACAGAACAGTCTCCATTCACAGATGGGCTACAGCATAGACAGGGCAGCATATGGCATGAAACAAAGGGGGCGAGTCAATACTGTAAACAGAAACGGACAGTCATAGCTAAGCAGTTTATAGCGCTATCTCTGTCACAATGGAGTGAAATCTGGACTGAAGGTTTACTATAGGTCATAATGTTCAAGTGAAACCTGCAAAAAAAAAAACAACCCAAAAAAGCACCTGGAGTTCTTCATATCTGCACGTGTGACATTGCCACAGTCAGTGTAAAAGGGCAAGAGTTACAAATCCACAGGAATGTAAAACCCCTCGACAGAGGATTAAGACAGCACAGGTGTTACTCTCTTTCTTTCTTTCTTTCTGGGATGGGGTGTCACACATTTCAGCACGCTCTATCTGAGCATTTATGCACGTTATACCCAATACCTGACATTCCACTGTGACCCCTTTGCTCAGAACAAACAAATGTTATGACCCACTGATATACACTGCACTCCAGTGATGAAGCACCGGGCTATAACAACATTGCCCTCTGAAGGTCACCAGAACGTACTGGTAAATGCTGCCTTTGTGTTTGAATGTGGGGGTGGCACTGGATGTAGAGCTGTTTGGACAGCCTCATCAAGAGACTGCATGGAGTTGGAAGGGAGATGCAGAAAAAGGCTGGGTGGGGTGTTCAAAGAGGCCATTGTGCATCTGCAGGTTTCACCTTTTGGGGTGAACAAGGTGTGAAAAGCTACTTGAGGAGGGGGTGAAGGCTACAGAAACTCTTTACAGGTTTCATGGATTTGTGAACAGCCGAAGCGTACACAGGCCATTCCTTCATAAGTATTTGTCCAAAGAAAAGAAAATGCTTTTTTCAAAACATACTTTCAAAAAAACAACTGCATAACAGGGAGCTTTTTCTCGGTTTATTTTATCTCTTATTTCCACCCATTTCTAATGAGTTATCCTCTTCTGAACATTTCAAACACCAAGATAATTCTGCTGCATTTCAGTGGTTTCCAATGAGTGGCATGCTCGTATATTTTTACTGCAGGTTCTTACAAGTTTGACAAAAGATCAGGGAGGAAAATAACACAATCCCTGATTCACACAGTTGGTCTCTGATTCAGTATTATGAGGACGCACCGCCCATCCAGCTCACCCAAAATGTATCTGACAAAAGCTGCAAACTACACTGGATAAAATGAACTCTGGACTTTAAAGTTAACTGTGCTTCTGCTTGCTAGTGGAAGTGTAAAGCTTAGTGGATTTAAACCATTAATTATGTCTTTTCTTTGGGTAACAGCCAAAACAGTGCTGGTCTAAAACCAGTGTTATTTTATAATTCTTTCTCTTTTAAATGCATTTAAAAAACCTTTAGTGTTGTTTCTTACTCTGATTGGCAAAGGCCTAGCTCAGATTAAACTTTAATTGTCTTGGTCATCCATTTGTTGCTGCTGTTCTTCTGGCTTTCTTTGCTGAAATTCCTCTCATGTCTGAAAAGTAAACTCAAGGGTTTGTTGCTTCGGTATGTCTGTGTTTCTTTTTGCTTTTTGTTTCATTGAACTCCTCTTAGTTTTTTGTGTTATTTCTACTTACAAGCTTATTAAGGATGCCTGTGTTATATTGAGCAGCATTTGTGCCACCTCTGCAAATCCAAGCGTTGCATAATAAGCATTACAGCGTAAAATAACACCACGGTGCCAACAAGATGCTAATCCTAGATTGCTAGATCGGTCCAACAAGTCACATGCCACCACTTCTAATAACAGGAAGTTCCCAGGCAGTATCAAGAGCAATGAAAATGAAGTCAGATTATGTTAATAAAAATTATATTTTACAGAATAGTGCACCAATGTAAATACTCACAGATTCCAATACCCTTGTTTTCAGCAGAATCAACCAGTATTTCTGATGCTGTTTATGGATCTAACTGCTAAACGGCTCTCATACTTATATCTTGCTTTCTGTTTCTTGTTTGAAAGGGAGGTTTGTCCTCCCACTATCACCAAGTGCTTCCTCGGATGTAAAATGGATTTTCACCATTAATTCAATTCCCTTCAAATGAACTGAGCTGAAATGTTGTGATGTTTAAGTTATGAATTAAGTTAAGAACTGTCCCTATTCCTGTTGTTGTATCAAATTCCACTTTTACGAGAATTTTGGAAGATGTCACAACAGAAGGAGGCAAGCCTTTTACATTTTCACCCGGTGACGTGTTTTATGAGATGGAAATGCCTTGTACAAACACGAGTCCTGCCTATTTGGCGTTCAGATAAGGAAAGGGAACGGTGACGACACCGCCTGCTGTCATGTTGGCACAGTTTCTTTCACGTTCTGCCTCTTTTTTCACCACTTCTATGATTAAAGCCTGAATTTTGCCATAGTTATTGGTCATCATCATGTAGGACACGTTGCTATTTGTCGACTGCAGTGTCTGGTCACATCCTCAATGAGTCAGGATCAAATGCAATCTCTATTATATTCAATCCAGCACAGGTGGGAAGAGACAGGGCGTTGCCACAGAGTGAGCCACTTCCTTCATGTTATCATAATGAAGTCACTGTGATAAATGCTGAATCTGCTGTGGTTATGTTACATGGCCTGGTGTGGCCATGTATCTTCTTCAATCTTTCCCATGAAAGAGATCTTACTGAGATCTTAAAAAAAAATCTCTGTCACTTGTTTGAAAAAAGAGAAATCTGGTATCTGAAATATCAGATTTGATGTTGGAACTCAAATTCTTAACTCCTTACACCTAATTAAGAAAAATAACCACAGTTGTTAACGTTCACATACATCATGATATGATTACCGAAGCTATTGAAGTAAAAGAAGGGTTAAAGTTTAGAAAAGAGCTGGTACTTAAAAAAAAAAGAAATACTCAAGGGTGCATCTTTTTAAGTCACAAGAACATTTAAACTCCGCTATCCTGTGTGTTTTAGATGTTTCCCTGCTTCACCACACCCCGGTACAGACTTGTACAGACCTCGATGACAAGCTGATGATCCATTCTATGAATCAGGTGAGTTGAAGCAGGGAAATATCTAAAACATGAAGGACAGCAGTCTTCGAGGACCAGAACTGGTAATGATTTTCATAGCAGTTGTTATCTGAAATGGCTGATTTGTGGTGCTGAGCAAACAAAAGCAGAATCTTTATAAGCTCCAAAGTCATGGTTTACTGAGTCATAATTTAGTCTTTGGTCTTTTTAAAAAGGAAATTCCCTGTGTACTGAAGCAAAATCAAGGTCACAAGCCGAGGATCAAAAGAGGGACTAGAGTGTGGTGACAGTAGACACGACTGCCTGAACACGACGGTGGCTTAAAAACGACACTCTTCTCACTGTTTTTTACTTATTTGCAACAACTCTTGCTGTTCCCAGTCACATTTCAGCCTCCTCCTCCTGGAAAGTTTCCAAAACAATCCTACCAGCTAACTGTATATCATGAGCAGTATCACTGATTCCCTTTCAGATTTTGAAAATGGTTACCCTTTTAAACGTCTGCAAAACCATCGATTAATTCATTTCACTATATAGCACTTTGATTTCCGTGGCATGATGACACCGATGGTGAAGTGGTGAATTAAGTTACAGGACCTGCAATCTGGAGATGTTTGAGTCAAGAGTGAGCCAACTGTTTTTTTTTCCATTTACTTCCCCCTAAACAAGTCTCTTGTAAAGCCTATGTGAAACTGATGTTTGATTGTTTATTTGTTTTTAATTCTGACTTGTGATTTGGTGAAGCTAAGAGTGAGACTGGGCTCTATTGGTTTGGCCAAATTGTGATTAACCATACGTACAGTAGGCCTACATATCCAAAATGTTAAATATCTGTTGGCCATTGCTCACTGACGTGTCTGTTATATGGTTTCTCTCAATAAAAATAAACTACCCATCATAAACTGATCATATTTGGAATACTGTATAAAAAGTACTTTGGTTGACTTAACCAAGAGTTAAGAGGCCAGATATTTGAAACTTCACAAGGTGAGAATATTAACCACATCAATCAACGATCAGCAGTCTGTTGGCAGCACTAATTCCTCGAGTCACAATAATATTTAAATTTTTCAAACAACATTATCAGCTGACGTTTGACAAACGACGCAGAGAGAAGGTGGAAGGGGTGAGGTTCATACTATTCATTCTCCAGAGACGTCTCTTTTTTAGGCTTTGGGTACCTGTTAGATTGCAAAGCTGATGAACAACTTCCTGCGGGGTCACATACTCAAAATAAACACCTGATAAGATGACTCACAACCGGCAGACAATGAGAAAGTTACAAATATCTTTCTTACACTGTCATGCTGTATGTCAGCCTCCACAAGTTATGTCAGAATGTAAAGGTAGAGCCCCTAAGTTTATTACTTATTACTAAAGAGATAGCATGTTTCAACAAAGCGATGGAAGTATGCTATAATTAAAATTTTTGGATTGTCGAGTTTTCACCCAACTGGATGATTCTGACTTTGACTGAATTTGTATGTATATATGTATGTATATATATATGTGTGTGTGTATATATATATATATATATATATATATATATATATATATATATATATATATATATACGTGTACACGTGTATACGTGTATCGGCCCCTCACTTTTTTGGTCATTCTACTCATCTTGAAAATAGAAAAGGAAATCACATATTTTAAATAAATATTGAATTTCAAATGAAGTCCTATATTTGCACTTTAGGAAATTAAAACAGGTTGATCAGGGAAAGAAAAACAGAGCAGCCGACCCACCTGAAATCAGATGTTTGTCTGTTGTAACACTGATCGCTGCATTGGAAGTGCATTTCAGCAGGTATAGTAGAATGACACATGATCAAAAAGGTCTGATAATACAACAATGAAATGTTAGGGTTAAAGTGACTTGAAAATCTTGATCCTCCACCACAGAAAACTACCTGATCATCCAGTGCAGAAAGTGTTTTTGTTACTGCATTGTATGTTCATTGTTCACTGTGTCAAGATGCATTTATGAACCCAAAACATTGTATTTGTCAGTACTGCGTGTATGAGGCATTTCTCGAACAGAATAAAATCAGATTTCTCAGTGCTTACTCTGCCAGTCACTGGATAGAGCTGATTAAGCCAGCATCTAAGCAACTCGCTTATCCCTACATTAAAGAAAACTAGAGCTCAGTCACAGCTCAACAGTTTTTACTTTACTGTGCATACTGCATCAGGCTGCTGGATAAAAGTATTTTCTTATTTCCAGTGAACTCTCACTCAGGTCATGGCAACAGTTTTGGGGAAAAAAGAAGCAGGGCCAAAGTAAACACCTCAGATGGCTCTCTGCAAATAGTTCACGAGGCAAAATTTGTGATGCAAATGCTTTATGTATTACACCATTCATGCACCACAGGAAAGAAAAACAAACGATTGCTTCAGGAATAAAAAAAATTTATATATATATATATTTTTAGCCTTATGCAGCAGAATAACACAGCTGATCTGTACTCTCCGATAATCATGAAGTTTAAAGGAAATCAAGAATCCCACTGTCAGGGATGGGCCTATGGGTTAAAGTTTTACTCTAGTTCATGTTAGGCATCATAGATTGATAGATTAATAAGAAGTCACTGTTCTCCTATTTACATAAACATTGGATGGCAGATTGAGAAACATGGCATAGGATAATTCAATGGGAAGGTGGTCTGTTTTTTCAGAATTGTTACTAATTTTCATGCAGCAATTGACAAGAAAATTCCCATTGTATTGTCATCTTTTACAGATAAACAAGTTATCATTAAATAATTTAGACTGAAACTCTGTGGCCAGGCCTGTAACCATGGGCCCGGATCCTCGGCTGCAGAAACCGTCTCTAGAGATACATGGAATGTCACCTCTCTGGTGGGGAAGGAGCCCGAGCTGTTGCACGAGGTTGAGAAATTCCGGCTAGATATAGTCGAACTTGAATTGACACATAGCTCAGGCTATGGGAACCAATCTCCTCGAGAGGGGTTGAACTCTGTTCAGCTCTGGAGTTGCCAAAGGTGAGAGGCACTGGTTGCCGGGTTGGGATACTTATTGCCCCCAGCTCAATAATAATAATAATAATGAATTTAACTTGTAATGCACTTTACATTCAATGAATCTCAAAGTGCTACACTTAGACCATTATTCATTCATACACATCCTCACCGGTGGTGGTAGCTACATTTTGCAGTCACAGCTACCCTGGGGCAGACTGACAGAAGCGTGGCTGCCATTCCGTGCCAAACAGCCCCTCCGACCACCACCAACATTCATACACATTCAAGCACATTCACACAGGGCAAGGTGGGTAAGGTGTCTACGACAGCAACTGGGACAGAGCGGGATTCGAACCGCCGACCTTCCGATCATTGGACGACCCGCTCTACCACCTGAGCTACTGCCGCCCAGCTCAGTGCCTGTACATTGGAGTACACACTGGTAAACGAGAAGGTAGCCTCCCTCTGCCTTCGAGTAGGGGTGGCGGGTCCTGACTGTTTATTTTTGATGTCTGACTTTTGTGCTCGTCATGGATTGTCCATTACAAACACCATGTTCAAACATAAAGATGTCCACATGTGTACTTAGCACCAGGTAACCCTAGTCGCAGATCAATGATTGACTTTGTAGTTGTATCATCTGACTTACGGCCACATGTCTTGGACACTTGGGTGGAGAGAGGAGTGGATCTGTCAACAGAGAGAGCTTCAACTACCATCACCAGGAGAGCTTCAGCCATGTCCTGGGGGAGAAGGGGGACATAGAGACTGAGTAGATCATGTTCCGCGCCTCGAGGCAGCTGACCGGAGCTGTGGTCGTAAGGTTGTCGGTGCCTGTCGTGGCAGTAATCCCCGAACATGCTGGTAGACACAAGTGGTTAGGGATGCTGTCAAGCTGAAGAAAGGGTCCTATAGGGCCTTTTTGGCCTGTGGGACTCTGGAGAAAGCGAATCAGGTTCGGCAATCCAAATGGAATGTGGCTTCGGTGGTTGCTGAGGTAAAAACCCGGCATGGGAGGAGTCCGGTGCCTCTACATCTGGTGTCAAAGCTTGGTCTGCATTGTTGGCTATAAGTTGGAGTTGTTTCCTGTGGGGGCTGGATTCTGCCACGGTTGCCCTTTATCACCGATTCTGTTCATTACTTTCATGGACAGGATGTCTTGGTGCAGTTGAGGAGTGGAGGGGGTCTGGTTTGATGGCCTCAGATTTGGGTCTCTGCTTTTTGCAGATGACGTGGTTCTGTTGGCCTCATCAGGCCAAGACCTTCAACTCTCACTGGAGCAGTTTGCAGCCGAATGTGAAGTGGATGGGATAAGAATCAGCACTTCTAAATCCGAGATCATGGTCCTCAGTAAGAAAAGGGCAGAGTGCCCTCTCCGGGCCGAGAAGGAGATCTTGCCTCAATTGGAGGAGTTTATGTAATTTGAGGTTTAGTTCATGAATAAGGGAAGAATGGAGCGAGAGATCAATAGGCAGATTGGTGCGGAGTCCACACTGATGCAAACTCTACAACGATCTGTTGTGGTGAAGAAGGAGCTGACCCAAAAAGCAAAGCTCTCGATTTACCAGTTGGCCTACGTTCCTACCCTCACCTATGGTCATGAGCTTTGGATAGTGGCCAAAGAACGAGATTGTGGACACAACTGGCAAAAAGGAGCTTCCTTTGAAGGGTGTCCGGGCTCTGCGTCTGTGATAGGGTGAGAAGCTTGGTCATTCAGCGGGGACTCAGACTAGAGCCACTGCTCCTCCGCATCCAGAGGAGCCAGATGAGGTGGTGAGGATGCCTCCTGGACGCCTCCCTGGGAGAAGAACCCGAAGAACCCGAAGAACCCGAACCCAGGACATGTTGGAGGGACTATACTATTATACTATTGAAGATGTTGTTATTCCTCTTCATTTTTTTAAACACTGCACTGATCAACTATGCTGCTGTGCTATTTTTGATGCTCTCTCTGCATTGCTTACATTTTCAACATGACAGACACACCTAATCCCCTTCGTACAGTGAAAAGGTAACCCAGCCTTTCATTTAATTCAGAGAAATAAGTTATAGGATATGGTACCTGTTTACACTTAATACATTGTGCTCACAGTTTAACTATAAAAAGTATTTCAATTTTGACCAAGCTGATTTTATTTCCTGCCTGTTACATCAGTCGGAGCTTGTGGGACACAAACACAAATTGACACAAATTGGTAAACCTCCTGAATTAATGAGTGATGCAGCCACAGAATCCAGAAAGCGGCATGATAACTGAAACGGCACATTATTATGACCACGGAAAAGGTAGAGCAGCTCTGAATGCTAATGCAGTTGGAATAATTGGAAATGACTCACTCGATCAAATAAACCTCACCCTCAACTGCAGCATCAGAAAGGAGACAGAGGAAGCTCTTCGAACAGAGCAAGAGGCAGCTGGTAAATAACAATAATGAAATATGACTTCTACTGTACCATGGATGCGTGGTTATTTCAATTTCCAGGTGTCTGTTTAATTTGCTTTTGTGAGGCACAAAGTCACGATGTTGCACCTGGATGGATGCAGCCCGTTGATGCTGCCCAACTTTCATCATCTAAAAAAACAAGGCTGCTCATTTCACACCAATGTTCACAATTCAGTCTGACATTTTGTTAGGTAATGATCGGTTTTCTCGATGACAGCTCAAAGAAAAATGCTATGAACGTGGCAAAAATGGGAAAACAGGTGGCCTGTATCTGAGCGTAATGGGTACCTGCATCTATGATCCTATATTATGCTAAAGTCAAATGATGAATCATAATATGGTTTTACCCTGAGTTCTTAAAGCAGCACAATGTAACTTTCAGCTTTTGTTGAGTTTAGCGGCTCCTTTGGACAAAAGCGGTAGTGCTTTACCAGAAAGAACACTACATTTCCCATGAGCACCAGCGCGTACTGCTGGAAAGATCCTGTCCCCGTTGCGTGCATTTGTTTTGATAATAAATGAGAGAAGACGGGACGGACTTTCAAAACTACTTTTCTGTTTTCAGCGGTCGTTTGCAGGATGGATAGCGAAGAGGTAATGTATCTATTTTTGGCTAAACAATATAATATGACGAAGTTGAAAATCACTCATTTCAACTTGGTTTTATTAGTCCTGTTTCAGCGAGATAATGTGCCCCAAATTACAGTATACGCTCTGGTTTTTTTCTACTGCACCTTTTTCCTGTCACGTTTTTTAGAGGGACTTTGTCGTAAATTAGTAGTCCAACATACTTACTGACAAAATAAAAAAAATACTTTATAACCTGTGAATAACTGAATGTTTTGCAGATCAGCCCTGCACAATTTTACAGTTCTCAGGAAAAATAGTTAGAAATGTTCTATACATTTTCTTTGCATTGCATTCTTTCCTCTAGAAGAAAGAATGCTTTCGTCTCGACTGCGAATCAGGAAGTAGGGGGAAGTGACGTATGCCGTGAAGCAGTCAAAGCCGTAAAAATGTGTAGTTTTTTAGTGTAGAAGGGTTCCTACCATGCACCTCAAAGTTACAAAGTGCCAGTGAAGGCGATACAGACCCCTCAGACCATGACAGAGGTGTCATTAAACCTGTTAGAAGTTGATGTACCATCACAATGACTCTGGAAATATGATATTAAGGTGGAAAAGTTACATAGTGCTGCTTTAATACCGACATGCTATATGAAGTCGCACACTGATGCAGCTCTGCCTCCATCCGTGTGATTTTTCTGTCCAAAGTGGAACAGTGTCAGTTTAAAAATGTTGGCTTTTGCTCATCTTTTTGTCGCAATCGTTGTGGGTAAAAGCCTCTAAAGACTCAACAGCAAAACATGTACTACTTTGCATGACTTTCAGCTACGGTAAGGGGGCTCAATTATGGACCAAAAAACATAGTCACGATTATTTTGGACGACATTGAAATCACCACTATTTAAAAGGATTATCCACTGACTCCTGAATTACACCGCATTTATCAAACTCAACATAAAAATACTGTAATTTCCATGGTAAACTTAAATTGAGTTCTGAATAAAATTTCCCTAACTTTGCTATCGCTACTACCATCTCAATGTGGCACGCACAGTGGCACAACCTGTAATTTTTGACTCGTCATCTTGACGCAGCATAAATAACAACGGAAAGCTATTCTTTCTTTGGAGTAAAAGTTTGTTCCCCATAGACGGATCACCGGTTTGCTTAGCTTTGCATCATGATTGAAATGCATACACTTATAACAAAGAAGTAGCTACTGCTCATATCCTGCATCAATTCCTGTGAAGATTCTCTGTTCACTCAGCAGTTTGTAGTGTCTTAACATCATTTAGTATCGTTAGTTCAGATCATTTAGACCTTGACTAAGTTAGTATCCAAAACCTACAATAATATACTAAGCATTTACCATGCAAAGGAAAAACTGCATTATTGACTTCAATTTTCAGACATGAAGGCCACATCCATCATCTACCTGCAGTTTATGCTAACGTAGCAGAGTGGATACGAACTAAGTCATTATTTCTTGTCTCAAAGGAGCCACATTCATGTACGCAGACAGGACCCTCCCACACACACACACACACACACACACAAAACAACAAAAAAACAAAACCCATTGCTCCCCACTACTCCTCACCCTTTTCCCTTTGCTCGGTGCCGGTAGTCAGAAACTGGACATGCATGCATGAAACTCACCGAGCTCTCTGGAGACTGGAGACATGAGGGCATTTTCTCCTATCTTTGACACAGCATCAAAATAGGTTTTTCCAGATAGAGTCATTGCTGCAAGGGAGAAGAAAAAAATTAACTTTTTTTTCTACTTTCGGTAAAATATTTGAAGTAGAAACAATGTCACTTAGAGTATGTGAGCAACCTTTGGCATTGAAGTAAGATCTTTTCACCAGTGTGCTTGCTTTTACCTGTGACTGTCTTTTCATAGCTCTTCCCAAGGTTGACCAGGTTCCTCAGACTTGGGTTGAACTGTTCCATCACATTCTGCGTCAAAAAGCAGAGAAATATTATTGTGGGAGAAAGCAAAACAACAAAAAAAAGGAGACCTTTGCATTAATAACAAAACTCGAAAGGCCATTTAAGCTCATTTGGGTGGAGAAAAGGAATTTATGAAAACATGTGCCTATGTTTGTGCTGTTGCTCTATAAATATCCCAATGTGAGAACAATAAAAACGTTCAATCTTTAACTTGACCTCCCATATGTGCTGTACAACTCCCTCAGAAGAGCGAAGTCCCACACAAAGGTGCAGCTATTTGCAGCATGAACCTCACCGCTCTCCAGCCACCCCCTCTCACTTTATTGGAAAGTTTCAACAATCAAGTGCTGCTCTCTCCCCCCGTCTGTATTCCCCTGGCACACCCTCAATAGAACAATGAAGAGTGGCAGGTATGCTTTTACAAGACGGAGGGGGGGGGGAGAAGAAGGAGAAGGAAAAAAAATCAAAGCAGAAGGAAACAGGTTCCTCGATTTCTGTTTCTCATCCTCCCAGCTGAAACTGACAGACTGTAAACTTCAGGCGTGACTTTCTCTGTCAGGTTCTCACTTTTTCTTTCACCTGTGAGAATATGCCACTAAAGAGAGAAAAAATCTAATCAAAACTTTAAACATTAAGCAATAAAGCAATCCCTTAACCAAAAACTTTATCTCTTTCTTTTGAATTATGTGGTCTTTTGGTTGATTTAACAACCACAACATACAGTTCATGCAACATGGGTAAGGGCAACAGTGTAAAGTTAATTAGATTTACTATGATTTAGCAAAGACTGCATTTGTGATTAACTACTGATTCAATCACAGTGGCTTTCTCTCTCTTGATATACCACTGAAGACTGAAGGACTTTAACAGCAGAGTAGTAGGATGTCATACATAATAATATGAAGAAAAAAATGTTGTTCTCCTATTAAGGTATTAGTTTTGATTTATTTTGCTTGCAAACAACAGTTTCAATTGTACTCGTGAAGTCAAATTTACTGTCTGGAGAATTTGATATCTGAGAGTAATAGAATAAAACTAGAAAAAAAAAACAAGCATAATCTATACTGTTATTTTAATGTTGCAGTATTTTAACATATGTATGTATAAAAAAAAAAGGCATGTTGATTCATTTTCACCGGGTTATCAGTTATTTCTGACTTCTTAGACGCGCGGCTCACCTTGTATGTGCTTTCAGTAAGTCTGCTCACACCGTCGGGAGTCCGAGCCATGACGGCGACTTGTTTCTCGAGCGCAGATGTTGGGAGGAATCAAAACGATGAAAATCAGGAAGAATTAAATAAAAGTCAATGTGGTAATCCAGATGTGTTCTCCAGAGTCGGCTGTGCTCCCTGTGCGTGATCCTTGACTCCGGTGCATGTGGCCAGGGGGCGGGGGTGGGGGGTGCGCTCAGCAGCCGGGGGCGGCGTTCACGCACTGACTGGGACGCGGACGGAGCTCTGCACGGTTAGACCGCGACCACGGGAGCGCGCCGGGGAGCGCGCCTGGGAGGGAGGTTGGGAGGGAGGGGTGCGTGACGTCACCGTGGCTGCTGCACAAATTAAAGTTCTCAGGTGACATGAAACGTTTCTGTAAAGGTGACTCATATTAACAACTTTATAGAGAGGCATGACGCACATTTCAGACACTGTTTTCTGGTCTTCAGAACCCATTCTAACGTTGACCAACAGAGGTCGCTACAACACTACCATTTGTACTGTTATGTGGCCTCTACGTGTTACAGAAGTTAAAACTACATCAAATGTCAATTTATAACCAAAGTAAACGAATCGGTCTCACAAAATAAAAGCAAAATTATTATTATTATATATTATATATATATTATATATTATATTAATAATTATAATTAATAATTATTTTATGAGGGTAAATGTTAGAAAATATATCCAGAGTATCTATACTACTTCTACTATAACAGTTATGCAATGATGAACATCTCTGCATTTAAATGCGGTTCTTGTTTAAACAAGAACATATTTCATTACTCTATAAATGACAAGAAACCTCTGATTAATCAATCAACCTCAAAAGTCCCCACATATTATATGCTGCATGTAAATCTGTCACAGGCTCAGTTAGAGTTTGGATGGCAAAATACATGCGATGGAAATAAAACCATCACATTACAAAACAATAAGCAACTGTAATTTAATCAATGATTTGCTGCTAGATAAAATGATTAAAATTAAGTTACATTACATTTTGTACTGATAACTTTATTTGATCAGCCCAGTCATATGTAGAAATTGGTTTTATAGTGACTTTAGCAATATTTAATTCTTGTTTATACTGTTGAATTAACGATAATAGTGTTTTTATTCCCTTTGAGCCACATTCAATATGGAGGATCCTCCTCTTTTTATTATGTGACCTCAGTGCTGAAAAGACATCAGCAGAGTTGCACAAAAGAAAGGCATCCTACATGCTGCAAACCAAACACGGTATACATGCTTTATGGAAGGACATGAGTTTTGTAAGTTGATTGGATTTGCATTTATTTGAATCAGAAAAAAATATGTAAAAAAATTCAAACTTAAAAAAAAGAAAAAAATATAATTTTTATGTCAGAATAAAGTGCTGCACTTTTTGTGTTTGATATTATAATAAACCAGATGTATTTATATCCAGTAGCATCGCTTATTAAAAGTAGGGCCCGAGCACCGACAGTGCGAAGGCCCTATTGTATCTGTAGGAATTTTTATTATTTTTCTCGTTTTTCTTCCGACGAAATGAGGGCCTTTTTGCCCCCCTAAACGTGCCCCAAAAGTCACCAAATTTTGCAAGCCAGGCCTGGCGAAAAATTTGATATTTAATGGTTTGCATTAATGGGCGTGGCCTAATGGCTCAACAGCGCCTCCTAGAAAACTTTGTGCCTCAGGCCCCACAATACGGTTTGACGTACATGCACGAAAATCGGTACACACCTGTATCATGTCGCAACTTAAAGGAGCATGAGGCAGGATTGAGGCAGGATTTATGAAAAAAATGTGTATACATTTTAAGTTTTCTAGTAATAATGTCAGATGAAGCGTTCCAAACCAAAAAGAATGAGCCCTCTAGCGTATCTCTCCATTGCCTTGAACAGGCTGTGTGCTGCAAAATGTGCTGCAATTCCGGGCCCGAATTTCCCGCGCTGTCCTGCGGATGTGACGTCACATGACGCTGCATGTGCGTTCTCCCCGTTCTCCCGTGTCGGCTTCGCTGTTGGCTGCAGTACCCCCGACGGCCGTCGTGGTGAAGGGTGGCGCTAGAGAGTCTCATTTCTTAAAAGGAGCCTCATGCTCTTGGCGCCAATGCCCGAAACCGAACAGGAAGTCGGCCATTTTGAATTAATCATGTAATTTTGCCGCAATTTATGCCATTTCTTCGTCTGTTAATGCGGCCCGAGCTGTAACGTGCACCCGGGTGTGTTATACATCAAAATGTGCCTCCCGCCCTTTTCTCGCCCTCTGTGAGGTTGCGGGTGGCCTGGGTTCTAAAATTGATATACAAACACATAGCCACACACACACACACACACACACACACACACACACACACACACACACACACACACACACACACACACACACACACACACACACACACACACACACAGCCACACAGACATATACATACACACACACACACATACACGCACACACACACACACATACACGCACACACACACACACACATACACACACACACACACACACACACACACACACACACACACACACACACACACACACACACACACACACACACACACACACACACACACACACACACACATGCACAGACATATACATATACACTCACACATACATATACACATACACACACACATAGCCACACAGACATATACATACACGCACACACACACATAGACATACACATTGGCTTGTTCACCTGCATGCTTGCTCTGTAGTTTTTGGGGTTAGTTAGTTGCGATAGCTTAGCTCAGACTGTGATTGGATCTCGAGATTTGGGACGATTGCTGCTCGTGTTTTGGTCAGTTCCGTGGCGGTTCGTGTTTTGTTTGTGGTTTTTGTTGCAGATTTCCAGTGCTCGACGTGTGCCTCCATGTGTTCTTGCTTCCTGCGAGAGATATAATCTCTGCTTGAGAAAGGTCCTGTGGACCGAAACGTTGTTTGTTTGCTTTATTAAAGTCTTTTGCAAGTGACTTGACAGTGTGCGGGAGACCCCCTTCTTTCCTTTGTTCACTCCTACCTACTCCAATGCACCTGTTTTTCAACGTTTTTTTAGGTGTGCATCAGCCTCCAGATCTTTACTGCCAGCATGATATTAACCATTGTTATGTGTGCAGACAAGGTAAAAAAAAAATAAAAAAATGTGCTTCTCCATCCGATAGATGCCAAAAAGCGCGCCCCCCCTTCATCTGATTGGTTCATATTTGATAGTTCCTACTTTCTGCCATAACTTTGGAATGGTTTGTTATAGAGAGTCGTGGGTGGTGTCATCGGACTCGGTTTTGAGTCCTTGACCATAATTGGTGCAAATTAGACCCGCCCCTTCTTCTGATTGGTCGATATGTGATAGTTCCTATTTTCTGCAATAACTTTTGAATGGTTTGACATAAAGAATCGTGGTGTCATCGGACTTAGTTTTGAGTCCTTGACTTTTATTGGTGAAAATTGCACGCGCGAGGGCCCGTTCATTGCTGTTTGCAGCTTTAATTGTAAATGTAACTTGTGTTGAGTAATTACTAGATGTTAATATAATCGGACACAGCCTGGGATAAAGCGTTTCCCTCCGAAAAGATAATGAGGTCCCAACATGTTTTAAGAAATAATAAGGTCTCAAACAGGACTTGTGCTACCTAATTTCAATTATTACAATGGGTGCACACATCTATATGTGATGCACTACTGGTTTCTAGTAGGCTACATAATTTAAATGTTGCGGTTACATGGCTGAAGATCGAAACATTTCTCTGTAAGCAATCCTCTCTTCCAGCGCTTGTGTGTTATTTAGAAAACGTCACCACTGTGATGTATATACAAATATATTGTTCAAGTAATCTCATTGTTTGCATGCAATTTAAATAACATTTTTGTGTTCAGTCTTAGCCACTGTGACCAAGACTGCATGCTTTAACTAAAGAATGGGGTTTTCTCCACTTGGGTACAAGCAGGTATCACTTCTTTCTCTAATATGTTGTGACGGTTCCCTGGTATGATATGATATGATATGATATGGGGTTATATTATATTATTGTATTGTGTCATAGTATATGGTGGTAGTATGTTATTTGATTGGTCTGGTGTAGCATTTTATATATTATATATTGGTTATTTAGATTCTCTTTGCTTTTCAGTCCTAATCCTTTTTTCCTTGGTTTTTCAGTGGACTGGGGGAGCAGAGCAATCATGGCCAGCATTAATCAGCCAAGTGTCGGCACCTGGGCCCGGGTGGCCGACACCCAGTATAAAAGCCTGTCTCCCCAGTCCCTGGGGGAAGTTCTGCTGTATTCAGTTCTCCTCTACCCCTCTCCTACTATGCACCTTTTTCATCATTTCTGTTAATACATCCAACATGCACCCACATACATTCCACTCATGCATACACACACTACACTACTGATTACTGACTTCCACACCTCATCTGTTTGTTTGCTCACTCATTTGTTCGTTTGATTATTTACCTTTGCTTATTTAATACATTTATAGTATTTTGAGTACGGAGTCTCCCCTGCTTTTTGTTGTACCCTTGGCTCCCCTAGGCCAGGGTCTAACATATGTACATCAATGGGACCGTTTCCTCATTTCAACAAATAACAGAAACACTCTCCTTGAGTAAAAATATTCCATTCAGTATCTGGAAATTCATAGTTTTGTTCATGTCGCAAGTTCTAGCTTTCCCTCTAAACCAGAAAATACATTTCTAACACCAGTCAATAGAGAAAAGGGCATTATATTGTTTGTACTGTATCCTGTTAAATCTTCTCAGGGAACAACCAGACGGATGAGGCACTGGATTAACAAGTCATTTGGGAGAAAATCCTGCATCAGGTAAAATCCTCTTTTTTCTCCCCTTCTCCAAACATGAACTTGTACAGTTTAAAATTCTCCACCATACTTATTGGAGCAAAGAGAAACTCTCCAAGCTGGACCATGCCTAAGTCCTCTCTGTGACAGGTG